>NC_069505.1:391543074-391705574 GCF_027579735.1 Bombina bombina
TTAAGAGGCAAGCGCGATAGCTCTGGGGTTACAGAGCGCGCAAATGCTGTTAGAGCCATGTCTGATACTGCGTCACAGTATGCAGAACATGAGGACGGAGAGCTTCAGTCTGTGGGTGACATCTCTGACTCGGGGAAACCTGATTCAGAGATTTCTAATTTTAAATTTAAGCTTGAGAACCTCCGTGTATTGCTTGGGGAGGTATTAGCTGCTCTGAATGACTGAAACACAGTTGCAATTCCAGAGAAATTGTGTAGGCTGGATAGATACTATGCGGTGCCGGTGTGTACTGACGTTTTTCCTATACCTAAAAGGCTTACAGAAATTATTAGCAAGGAGTGGGATAGACCCGGTGTGCCCTTTTCCCCACCTCCTATATTTAGAAAAATGTTTCCAATAGCCGCCACTACACAGGACTTATGGCAGACGGTCCCTAAGGTGGAGGGAGCAGTTTCTACTTTAGCAAAGCGTACCACTATCCCGGTTGAGGACAGTTGTGCTTTTTCAGATCCAATGGATAAAAAATTGGAGGGTTACCTTAAGAAAATGTTTATTCAACAAGGTTTTATTTTACAGCCCCTTGCATGCATTGCGCCTGTCACTGCTGCGGAGGCATTCTGGTTTGAGGCCCTGGAAGAGGCCATCCAGACAGCTCCATTGAATGAAATTATTGACAAGCTTAGAACGCTTAAGCTAGCTAACTCATTTGTTTCTGATGCCATTGTTCATTTGACTAAACTAACGGCTAAGAATTCCGGATTCGCCATCCAGGCGCGTAGGGCGCTATGGCTTAAATCCAGCTGACGTGACTTCAAAGTCTAAATTACTCAACATTCCTTTCAAGGGGCAGACCTTATTCGGGCCTGGCTTGAAGGAAATTATTGCTGACATTTCTGGAGGCAAGGGTCATACCCTTCCTCAGGACAGGGCCAAATCAAAGGCCAAACAGTCTAATTTTCGTGCCTTTCGAAATTTCAAGGCAGGAGCAGCATCAACTTCCTCCGCTTCAAAACAAGAGGGAACTGTTGCTCATTCCAGACAGGCCTGGAAACCTAACCAGTCCTGGAACAAGGGCAAGCAGGCCAGAAAGCCTGCTGCTGCCCCCAAGACAGCATGAAGGAACGGCCCCCTATCCGGAAACGGATCTAGTGGGGGGCAGACTTTCTCTCTTCGCCCAGGCGTGGGCAAGAGATGTTCAGGATCCCTGGGCGTTGGAGATCATATCTCAGGGATATCTTCTGGACTTCAAAGCTTCTCCTCCACAAGGGAGATTTCATCTTTCAAGGTTATCAGCAAACCAGATAAAGAAAGAGGCATTCCTAAGCTGTGTGCAAGACCTCCTAGTAATGGGAGTGATCCATCCAGTTCCGCGGACGGAACAAGGACAGGGATTTTATTCAAATCTGTTTGTGGTTCCCAAGAAAGAGGGAACCTTCAGACCAATCTTGGATCTAAAGATCTTAAACAAATTCCTCAGAGTTCCATCATTCAAAATGGAAACTATTCGGACCATCCTACCCATGATCCAAGAGGGTCAGTACATGACCACAGTGGACTTAAAGGATGCCTACCTTCACATACCGATTCACAAAGATCATCATCGGTTCCTAAGGTTTGCCTTTCTAGACAGGCATTACCAATTTGTAGCTCTTCCCTTCGGGTTGGCCACTGCCCCGAGAATTTTTACAAAGGTTCTGGGCTCACTTCTGGCGGTTCTAAGACCGCGAGGCATAGCGGTGGCTCCGTATCTAGACGACATCGTCAAGCTTTCAAATTGCCAAGTCTCATACAGAGATAGTTCTGGCATTTCTGAGGTCGCATGGGTGGAAAGTGAACGTGGAAAAGAGTTCTCTATCACCACTCACAAGAGTCTCCTTCCTAGGGACTCTTATAGATTCTGTAGAGATGAAAATTTACCTGACGGAGTCCAGTTTATCAAAACTTCTAAATGCTTGCCGTGTCCTTCATTCCATTCCACGCCCGTCATTGGCTCAGTGCATGGAAGTAATCGGCTTAATGGTAGCGGCAATGGACATAGTGCCATTTGCGCGCCTGCATCTCAGACCACTGCAATTATGCATGCTAAGTCAGTGGAATGGGGATTACTCAGATTTGTCCCCTCTACTAAATCTGGATCAAGAGACCAGAGATTCTCTTCTCTGGTGGCTTTCTCGGGTCCATCTGTCCAAGGGTATGACCTTTCACAGGCCAGATTGGACGATTGTAACAACAGATGCCAGCCTTCTAGGTTGGGGCGCAGTCTGGAACTCCCTGAAGGCTCAGGGATCGTGGACTCAGGAGGAGAAACTCCTCCCAATAAATAATCTGGAGTTAAGAGCAATATTCAATGCTCTTCAAGCTTGGCCTCAGTTAGCAACACTGAGGTTCATCAGATTTCAGTCGGACAACATCACGACTGTGGCTTACATCAACCATCAAGGGGGAACCAGGAGTTCCCTAGCGATGTTAGAAGTCTCAAAGATAATTCGCTGGGCAGAGTCTCACTCTTGCCACCTGTCAGCAATCCACATCCCAGGCGTAGAGAACTGGGAGGCGGATTTCTAAGTCGTCAGACTTTTCATCCGGGGGAGTGGGAACTCCATCCGGAGGTGTTTGCTCAACTGGTCCATCGTTGGGGCAAACCAGAACTGGATCTCATGGCGTCTCGCCAGAACGCCAAGCTTCCTTGTTACGGATCCAGGTCCAGGGACCCGGGAGCAACGCTGATAGATGCTCTAGCAGCTCCTTGGTTCTTCAACCTGGCCTATGTGTTTCCACCGTTTCCTCTGCTCCCTCGACTGATTGCCAAAATCAAACAGGAGAGAGCATTGGTGATTCTGATAGCGCCTGCGTGGCCACGCAGGACCTGGTATGGACATGTCATCTCTTCCACCATGGACTCTGCCTCTGAGGCAGGACCTTCTAATACAAGGTCCTTTCAATCATCCAAATCTAATTTCTCTGAGACTGACTGCATGGAGATTGAACGCTTGATTCTATCAAGGCGTGGCTTCTCCGAGTCAGTCATTGATACCTTAATACAGGCTCGGAAGCCTGTCACCAGGAAAATCTACCATAAGATATGGCGTAAATATCTTTATTGGTGTGAATCCAAGAGTTACTCATGGAGTAAGGTTAGGATTCCTAGGATATTGTCCTTTCTCCAAGAGGGTTTGGACAAAGGCTTATCAGCTAGTTCTTTAAAAGGACAGATCTCTGCTCTGTCTATTCTTTTGCACAAGCGTCTGGCAGAAGTTCCAGACGTCCAGGCATTTTGTCAGGCTTTGGTTAGGATTAAGCCTGTGTTTAAAACTGTTGCTCCCCCGTGGAGCTTAAACTTGGTTCTTAAAGTTCTTCAGGGAGTTCCGTTTGAACCCCTTCATTCCATTGATATTAAACTTTTATCTTGGAAAGTTCTGTTTTTGATGGCTATTTCCTCGGGTCGAAGAGTCTCTGAGTTATCTGCCTTACATTGTGATTCTCCTTATCTGATTTTTCATTCAGACAAGGTAGTTCTGCGTACCAAACCTGGGTTTTTACCTAAGGTGGTTTCTAACAGGAATATCAATCAAGAGATTGTTGTTCCATCATTGTGTCCTAATCCTTCTTCAAAGAAGGAACGTCTTTTGCATAATCTGGACATAGTCCGTGCCTTGAAGTTTTACTTACAGGCTACTAAAGATTTTCGTCAAACATCTGCCCTGTTTGTCGTTTACTCTGGACAGAGGAGAGGTCAAAAAGCTTCGACAACCTCTCTCTCCTTTTGGCTTCAGAGCATAATACGCTTAGCCTATGAGACTGCTGGACAGCAGCCCCCTGAAAGGATTACAGCTCATTCTACTAGAGCTGTGGCTTCCACCTGGGCCTTTAAAAATGAGGCCTCTGTTGAACAGATTTGCAAGGCTGCGACTTGGTCTTCGCTTCACACCTTTTCAAAATTTTACAAATTTGACACTTTTGCTTCTTCGGAGGCTGTTTTTGGGAGAAAGGTTCTACAGGCAGTGGTTCCTTCCGTTTAAGTTCCTGCCTTGTCCCTCCCATCATCCGTGTACTTTAGCTTTGGTATTGGTATCCCACAAGTAATGGATGATCCGTGGACTGGATACACTTAACAAGAGAAAACATAATTTATGCTTACCTGATAAATTTATTTATCTTGTAGTGTATCCAGTCCACGACTACATTCACCACTGCACCCTATGGTTTCTCCTTTCTCGTCTTGTTTCGGTCGAATGACTGGATATGGCAGTGAGGGGAGGAGCTATATAGCAGCTCTGCTGTGGGTGATCCTCTTGCAACTTCCTGTTGGGAAGGAGAATATCCCACAAGTAATGGATGATCCAAGGACAGGATACACTACAAGAGAAATAAATTTATCAGGTAAGCATAAATTATGTTTTCTGCTGCCCCCAACATTGCTGATGCCTGCATACAGTTATTAACCCCTAATTTGCCTCTCCCGATATCGCAGCTACCTAAATATATTAACCCCTAATCTGCCACTCCTGATATCGCTGCCACTATACTAAATTTATTAACCCCTAAACCGCCAACCCCCCACATCGCAACAAGCTAAATGAAACTATATTAACCCCTAAACCCTTACCCTAACGTAACCCTAACCCTAACGTAACCCTAACGTAACCCTAACGTAACCCTAACCCTAACACCCCCTAACTTTAACATAATAAAAATATAGCTAAATTAAATTTACAATTATTAACTAAAAAGACCTTTTAACCCCTAAACAGCAAGCCCCCCACATCGCAACAAGCTAAATTAAACTATATTAACCCCTAAACCTAACCCTAAACCTAACCCCCATAACTTTAACATAATTAAATTAGATCTAAATTACATTTACAATTTTTAAATAAATAATTCCTATTTAAAACTAAATACATACTTACCTGTGAAATAAAACCTAAGCTAGCTACAATATAACTAATAGTTACATTTTAGCTAGCTTAGCTTTTATTTTCATTTTACAGGTAAGTTTGTATTTATTTTAACTAGGTAGACTAGTTAGTAAATAGTTATTAACTATTTACTAACTAGCTAGTTAAAATGAATACAAACTTACCTGTGAAATAAAACCTAACCTGCCTTACACTAAAACCTAACATTACAAAAAATAAAAACCCTACAATTACCAAAAATAAAAAAAACTGCCATTACAAAAAATAAAAAAATTATCCAAAAAATAAATAAAGATTAATCCTATTCTAATACCCTTAAAAAAATCCACCCCAAAATAAAAAGCCCTACTCTAGAATATACTACCAAGGGCCATTAAAATGGCCTTTTGTAGGGCATTGCCCTGATATAAACAGCTCATTTACTTTAAAAGATTACAAACACCCCCTAACACTATACAAACCCCCACCCCCAAACTACCAAGGGCCCTTAAAAGAACCTTTTGGGGGGCCTTAAAAGGGCCTTTTGTAGGGCATTGCCCTGAGATAAACAGCTCTTTTACTTAAAAAAAGAAACTCCCCCTAAAAATATACATTACACAAAGTAACAAACAAATTATGAAAAAGAAAAAATAATTACACCAAATCTAATAAATAATAAAAAAGCCCACCCAAAATAAAAAACCCTAGCCTACAATAAACTACCAATGGCCCTTAAAAGGGCCTTTTGTGAGGCATTGCCCAAAAGATATCAGCTCTTTTACCTTTAAAAAAAATACAAACACCCTCACCCCCAACAGTAAAACACCCAACCCAACCAACCCCCCCAAATAAAAAAACTATCTAAAATAACCTAAGCTAACCATTGCTCTGAAAAAGGCATATGTATGGGCATTGCCCTTAAAAGGGCATTCAGCTCTTTTACTGTCCAGACCCTAAACTCCAAAAAAAAACCTGGAGCTATGGGAATCCCATGAAAAAAACGTATTTTTTACGTGTGCAGGACTGATGTTGCGGTTCAGGCTAAAGGGTGTGCGGTACACCTATACCGACAACACTTGTAATAGCTGTGGTGCTGTTTTGACACTGAAAATGCCATATTTTCAGCGTTACAAGTGGCAATGCAAAACTTGTAATCTAGCTGTAATTTAATTACTAACACCCCCTAAATAAACTATAATTACTACTAAATTACACTTAAAATAAAAAATCCTAACATTAAATTACAAAAAATTAATCTAACATTACAAAAAATAAAAAAGTCTAACATTACAGAAAACAAATAAACAAAATTATCAAAAATTAAAAAAATGAAACCTAATCCCTATAAAAATAGAAAAGCCCCCCAAAATAAAAACACCCCCTAATCTAAACTACCAATAGCCCTCAAAAGGGCCTTTTGTAGGGCACTGCCCTAAGTTAAACAGCTCTTTTAAGTTTAAAAAATACTAAGTCCCCCCTAACAGTAAACCCTCCCACCCACCAAACCCCCCAAAATAAAAAAACCTAACACTAAAAGGGGCATTTGTATAGGCATTGTCCTTAAAATGGCATTCAGCTCTTTTACTGCCCTTAAAAGGACATTCAGCTCTTTTACAGCCCATTAAATCCCTAATCTTAAAAAAAAAAAAAATCCTAAAACTAAGCCCCAAATAGGTACTCACCGTTCCTGAAGTCTGGCGGAGAAGGTCTTCTTCCAGGCCGCTCCATCATCTTCTATCTTCATCCGGAGTGAAGGCGGCAGCGTGGAGGCTCATCTTCATGCGATTGTCTGTCACACACTGAAGATTGAATGCAAGGTACCCCATATTTATTAGGGTACCTTGCATTCCTATTGGCTGAAATTCTGAAATCAAATTCTGAACAGTCAATAGGATTTCAGTAGCTCTAATCCTATTGGCTGATTTCAAAATTTCAGCCAATAGGAATGCAAGGTACCCCAAATTTATTGCGGTACCTTCCATTCAATTTTTGTGTACACCAGAGATCGGATGAAGAGGAGCCTCCACGCCGCTGAAGATCCACGCTGAGGACCGCTGCTGCTCCACAGCTCCACTCTGCACCGCCTTCGCACAGGATGGAGATAGAAGATGATGGAGCCACCTGGAAGAAGATCTTCTCTGCCGAATTTCAGGAACGGTGAGTACCTTTTTGGGTCTTAGTTTTAGGATTTTTTTTGTTTTTGGGGGGGTTTTATTTTTAAGATTAGGGATTTAATGGGCTGTAAAGAGCTAATTGACCTTTTAAGGGCAGCAAAAGAGCTGAATGCCCTTTTAAGGGCAATGCCCATACAAATGCCCCATTAGGGGCAATTGGTAGTTTAAGATTTATTAGTGTTAGTTTTTTTTTCATTTTGGAGGGTTTGATGGGTTGGGGATTTTACTGTTTGTTTTTTTTTTAAAAGGTAAAAGAGCTGTTTAACTTAGGGCACTGCCCTACAAAAGGCCCCTTTAAGGTCTATTGGTAGTTTAGTATTAGATTAGGGGGTGTTTTTGTAATTTTCGATTCATTTAAACTTAGATTTTTTTATTTTTAAAGTAATGTTAGTTTTTTTAATTTTAATTGCAATGTAGGATTATTTTAATTTATGTAATGGGGTTAATTTAGGGGGTGTTAGGTTAGGGGGCTTAGTGATTAGTTATTTGTGATATAGAAGATGATGGAGCCGCCTGGAAGAAGACCTTCTTCGCCGGACTTACGGTGAGTATCTATTTAAAGCTTAGTGTTAGAAAATTTCTTTGTTTTATTTTTTGTTTTGTATTTTAAGATTAGGGATTTAATTGGCTGTAAAAGAGCTAATTGCCCTTTTAAGGACGGTAAAAGAGCTGAATGTTTTTTTTTTTAGTGTTTGGTTTTTTATTTTGGAGGGGGTTGGTTGGGTGGGGGGGTTTTACTGTTAGGGGGTAATTGGTAATTTTTTTAAATAAAGAGCTGTTTACCTTAGGCCGATGCCCTACAAAAGGCCCTTGTAAGGGCTATTGGTAGTTTAGTATTAGATTAGGGGATGTTTTTATTTTGTTGGGATTTTTTATTTTTATAGGGATATTAGTTTAGGTTTATATTTTTTATTTTGGATAGCTTTGTTTATTTTTTCTGTAATTTTACATTTTTTATTTTTAGTAAAATTAACTTGGGGGATTGTATTTTTTAAACATAGACTGCTTCTGGGCAGACGTATTGCCTAGTATACAATAAAAGGGGTTAACAATGAATTAACTGCACTCTGTGGTTGACAGAAGGGGTTACACATGCTCCATGTGTAGTTGGCAGAAAAGATTACCAAGTGAGGATAGAGGCTCTTACTATTCTAAATATGGGTGTCAGAGGGGGTTAATACTGCTCTATATCTAAATAACAAAAGGGATTTAGCATGAGTTAACATTGCACTCTACGTGGCTGATGGAAGGGATTTAGTATTGTATGTGCATGACTTACAGAAGGAACTCGGAAGTTGTTAGCACAAATCTATATGTACTGACATAAGTGGTTAACAGTAATATAAATAGCTGGAAGGTTAAAACAGCATTGTTTGTGGTTGATAAAAGGAGTTAACCGCTGTCTGAGAAGAAAACTAATACTGTTCTTTGTGTGGTTAACACTCTGCTGAATATGTAATTTACATAAGTGGTTCACAAGAGGTTAGTATTTAAATTTGACTGACAGAAGAGTTTAGCATAAAAACAGCTTTATACGTAGTTGTAAAAAGGTATTAACACTACTCTATATGTGTCTGTCACTGCTCTCACGGTTTGCATACAGAAGTGGCTAGCACATATGGCACTTGCAGTAGAGGATAGTTACTTCTATCTGTGGGCCTGATTTCCAAAACCATTCCGCTCAGGTGAGATGATCTATAATGTGAGATCCCTAGTGAAATTTTCAAAAGGCAGCTTTTGCTTTACTTCTCCAAAGGGTGGTCTCTGCATTTCTATGTGAAGGAGAGTCAAGCCCAGTGCAATATAGCACTGCATGACATGAGAGTTCTACTGTATTTACACTTTGTGCTTTGTATTTTATATCACTTTACACTTCAGATTAACTTTTATTAAATGTAAACTTTCTATTTTGTATGTCATTTTGTATACATCAGTGTATTTAGGATTGGGATTTTACAAGTTATCAGCATGCTTTCTCAGTTTCTGTGTAACTTTAACAAATTAGTCTCATACTTTGTATATTTATGTGTTACTTTTACAAATTACATTGCACTTTGCATTTCTTCTATTTAAATTAAACTGAAAAACTGTCGCCTTCAGTTTCCCAGAGAGCTTCATTATTCTTTATGGGCCAGATAATCAAACATTCTCTAGATGGAAAGAAATTATTGTGCAGACTTCACAGGGCAGCCCCAGAGAGATGAGAAATGCGTTCCATAGAAAGTAATGAAGCTCTTTGTGATACAAAATTTCACTTGGGAGAGAGAAGGTGACTGGAGAACCTCAAGGGCTGATATAAAAGCTCAATTTGCATCAATTACATATTAAACTAAAATGTTTTCACTACAATTTAACTTACTATTGTCTATATTTTAGTATATATTACTTTTCTGTTAGTTAAAATAAGTGTATTGTGATTTTTTTAGCAAAAGTTAACTGCATACAGCTGATGAGAAAATACATTGAGACCAGCTTGTTTAAAATGCTTACAAAATTTCACAAAACTTGTGAGAGAGCATCAGACATACACTGGGTACTCACTTCTTCAGCCCAGGGAACTGCCCTTCCCATTGCAGCAAATACAAGTGCAATATAATTTGTAAAAGATACACAGAAGGGGGTCAGTCACAGTCTCTGGAGGCGGAAGAGGCGGGGCACTGGAGCACGCGAGGTGCACAGAGAGTGAGAGAGTGTCTGTAAACCACAAGGAGGACGTGGTCTCCAGAAGCAAGGCCCCGTATCATTATTGCTTGATGCAGGGGAAAAATAAGAAGATACATCCATTATCCACTGTTCACTGCGTGGTAACGCAGAGGAAAGATGCATCGTCTAGCATCCACAGCTGAATCGGCAGCAGGAGACACAGTAGGAAGGAGCGTGTTGGGGAATTCCCAAACAGGAGGAATACCGGACTCTGACAGAGTGCTTACAGTGTGGTAAGCATTTTTTTAAACCACCTCTTGGGAATTACATCGACCGTAAAAGCACTGGTAAGTGATAATTTTCCTTACTGCTTTGCTCTGTCATTACAAGTGGGATCTTACAATAAAGGCATAAACAGTCTCAAAAACTTAAAAGAGAAGCTAATCCTGATCCCCATTGGGGTTAAGTGCTGCCAGTGTACAACATACAGTAAAATGATATACACTAGATGTTTATTACCTAACAGAATCCTGTGATAGAGTCTCTGAGGATATTTAAAGGGGACTAATAGCTGTACCAGCAAAGTAATGTAAAGTGAATTTATATCTACAGTCTTTTCCCCCACACCTCACCTAAGGGTGGTCTATACCTACTGTGTACCTGTTGAAAAAGTGTAGAGACTAGATTATTCCTTGTGTACCCTCTATATAGCTAAGGACTGTTTTGGTGATTAGATTTTCACAATGTGGTAAAAACATGTATATAAGGAATAAGTACCTACTGTGTATTGTCATCATATGAGGTATATCTAACCACATGTAAGAGCATTATTTAAAATGTATTTGTTGGGTTCCTTTATACACTGATATAAATATATTCATATATTCACTAATTTATAATATCAAAACTTGAGAGGTTTTGTAATCTAAATGTATGCGATGACATTGTCAATATAAGCAATAGGTCTCAATAGATTTGCAATATTACTTAGAATTGTAACAAGGGGTTAAATTACCCACTCAAATTAAGTACAACTGTGTGGAATCTTTAGGAATGAGTTGAAATGAATAAACCAATCAGTAGGTAGAGTCTTGGATTTTAATTAACCTATCACAGAATGGAAGGTCTTTTAAATGTTGTGTATGCATTACTCACATTAGGCTATGACTACGGTTAATGCCGAAACGCGTTAGCACCATGGGCATTGCATATGCTACTTACTGATTCATTATGTGGTTACACTTGTAACTATTTTTACACTGCTGGAATTTTCTAATAAATGTTAAGTTTTATTTATAACGGATGAACTGGTGCTGCTGATTTATGCTGCTAATATCTAACACTGTTTTGGTGATATTGCGTCCAGAAAATTGTATTCTTAAAGTGATTGCCAAATATATCAAGTGAAATTTATATGCTGGTATATACCTCTGTGATTCTGAAAGCTGACCGTCTTTCTGCACTGCCAGACTAAGTTTTCTGAGCTATAGCACAAGAAATAGAGAGTTTGTAACAAGAGTCTAATAGAAAAATATTTAGATGGCGCCTAAAGCTAAAATCACAGAAAAAAACAGGCAAAAGGGAATATAAGCAACACTTCTGTGGTTATAAATGAGGATATAACAATTGAACAAAGTCAATAACCTTTCTGAGCAATTGGGAAATTTGGTCCACAAAATTGATAATGTGCAAAAAAGTATTGATAAAGTAGTTGAGGAGGTAGAGCAGATCACTGATAGACTATCTGGAATTGAACAAAGAATTTCAGACACAGAGGATAACCAAGTCAATATGGAAAAAAGGCTTAGGGCTCTGGAAGAAGAAAATAAAAGCTGAGTAACAAGACGGATAATCTAGAAATGTATTCACGAAGAAATAACATCAAATTAGTGGCTTTACCAGAAACTATCTTATCAGCTAATCTAATCAAGGTTTGCTGAAAGAGCACATAGACTTGGTATGAATAATCCAGTACTACAAAGCCAAAAGGAATCAAGAGTAGTTATAAAATATCTTAGCTTGGGGGGCGTGACTAAGCCGAGGCCAAGACAAGATGCATAGCTTTTGAGCTCCGATCTTTCTCTGAATATTTGGATGTATTTCCCTACCTCTATTCATAGACTTAGATTTCATATATTGGATTATTTGGATGGGAATCACTGCTGCATCAAAAGACACCATTTTCATAGAGAGGGATGGAGTAGAAGCTGAGTTAAACAAGCTGGAGAGCTGCGGCCTACCTCGCGATAACATCTGTCCCCCCCCCGGTTCCAAGTTTAACCGGGTTAAGCAGTGTTCGTCTGCTACATAAAACAAGAATATCTCATAACGCTATCAATATGGAGGACTTTCATCTCATCTTAAGAGTTAAATTAGAGGCCTTGGGGCAACTGATGGATCATAGATTTACAGATCTTGGTGACATGTGTAGGGGAGTCATGAGCCCGCAAAACACATTGCTGGTAGTATCGGGAGATACTGAAGAGGTTACCGACACAACATGGCCATTACAACATGCGGACCTGGGACCGGACTTGACTCGGTGCTTTACACTGAGTAGCCCCGACCAGGAGTCCAGGCATAGCGGGCTGCCGAGCATGGAGCAGCCTGAACGAACTCTACCTATGTCATGCGACATAAAGCGTATGCCACTACCCTCAGACCTGCTGAAGCGGGATGCGGCCGGTCCCCTCGGTGGTGATGAGGGGTTTGTAAGCACTCGGGCAGCACGATAGCCAGGTCTTCATAAGCACTTCTCTTCAGTCAGAGCCTCAGCTCGTGACATGCAACGGGACAGCCGCAACAGAGTCTTACCCATGGGTGGGTTATTTCAGACCCGGTCCGTTATCACGGCGGGTATGCCGCCCAAGATTGTCAGCCATAGTCGTGCAGCTTCATCTTGCGCAGCTCACTGGGCCCTTTGTTGTCCAGGAAGAGGCAACGGATACTCCTGGCTCAATACCGTGACTAATTTTAATGGGACTCAATGCTGTAAGAACCGGCTTGGGATCGGATAGTGTGATTCACCTTTCTAGCCTGATGTGAGTTGGTGCCTCGCGGTCTCACATAGCTTACCTTTACAAATGACAGCCAGGAAGTCGATATAAGGACATACAATCCTAGAGTGATCTCCAGCTGGTGGTTCACTTACAAACTATAGTGATTATATAGTAGCCGTTGTTGTTCTACATTTGTTTTCAAATATTGTTTATTGTTTGTTCCTTGTTTCTGTCTGTTTACCAAACATCATTCATTTCACGGTTATGTCAGGAGATCATTATGCCAACGCAACTGTGCCATTATTGGCTACCGCATCATGACATTTCTTATTATTGCTATTTATTATCCTTCGACATTAAACAATATGAGATCCTATATGCTAGTCAGTAGGAATCTGAATTAAATACAACATATGGTAGTCTGCTTAGTACTAGATAGCAGGAATACTATATCAGTATAATATAGGTTTCATGTGGTATTACATGCTATTATGTCCTTTGGCTACCTATAGTATTTATTCCTACTACACTTAAACGGATGTGTGTCTGGTCCTAGTTATTACTGTGTGGGATACTGTCTGTTCTCTATAAATCTATTTAACAACGGTTCACTAACTTAGCACATAGCTACAAACTGTCACTCCCTTTGTCACTTATATTTCAGGGTAGTTCCTCCTCACACCTCTTTAAAACATATTCTGTGTTTTATTAATTCACTACTTCATATCTACATACATAAGATTATACAAATATGGTACCTCTCAGAAACAAGAGTCGGTTTTTGCTAGCAAGAGCCATTTTAAAGTATTATTCTAATAGAAAGCAATTCATCCCCCAAAGGTACTTATCTTGAGCTATACTATATATTTAAGAGGTATCAATTTATTACTATTGCATTATAAGTTTGACATGGTTAATAATGACAATATGTTGTATTGCATGAGACGTTCACATGTTGTCTGTAGTTTTTTCAAATGAGTGCTTATGCTAGGCACTAATGTGTCTGATGTTGGACATGGTGGTTATGAACATTTTCTGTTTGCAATTTGTAAATGTGATAATGCAAAATGTATATTATTGTCTGCAATACCTCAATAAAAAGCTTTGATTATAAAAAAAAAAAAATATCTTAGCTTTCAGGCAAAAGTGAAAATCTTAAGAGCATACAGAAAAATGCAAAGTGTAATATTTGAAGGAAAAAAACTTCTATTGTTCTATTCTGCAGATTTATCAAAAAGAAGAAAAATGTTCTCTGAAGTTTGCCAAAGACTCGTCCAGGGAAACAAGCAATTTGCTCTCCTATAGCCAGCAAAATTGAAAGTCCAGCAAGGGGATCTAACTCACTTCTACTCACCAGCAGAAGCTATTAGATTTCTCGATCAAGGACTATGTAAAACTTGGAAAATATAAATTAGACCTAAAAATGAACTCTACGGACAGTAAAAAAAATAACAGTGCTAGCAGATGCAGGGAAGATGAATAGCTCAATCCTATTGGCTGATTGCAACAGCCAAGAGCAACAGCCAATAGGATGAATGCTCAATCCTATTGGTTGATTGCAACAGCCAATAGGATTTTTTCAACCTTAATTCCGATTGGCTGATAGAATTCTATCAGCCAATCGGAATCTAAGGGATGCCATCTTGGATGACGTCACTTAAAGGAACCTTCATTCGTCGGGAGTCGTCGGAAGAAGAGGATGCTCCGCGCCGGATGTCTTGTAGATGGACCCGCTCCTCCCCGGAAGGATGAAGATAGAAGATGCAGTCTGGGTGAAGACTTTTGCCCGTCTGGAGGACCACTTCTGCCGGCTTCATTGAGGACATCTTGCCGCTTGGATGAAGACTTCTCCCGGCTTCTTGGAGGATTGATGTCGGATCTTCAAAACTGTAAGTGAATCTTCAGGGGTTAGTGTTAGGATTTTTTAAGGGTGTATTGGGTGGGTTTTATTTTTAGATTAGGAGTTTGGGCTGCAATAGAGCTAGATGTCCTTTAAAGGGCAATGCCCATACAAATGCCCTTTTCAGGGCAATGGGGAGCTTAGGTTTTTTAGATAGTATTTTATTTGGGGGGTTGGTTGTGTGGGTGGTTGGTTTTACCATTGGGGGGGTTGTTTGTATTTTTTATTTACAAGTAAAAGAGCTGATTTCCGCAAAAGGCTCTTTTAAGGGCAATTTGTAGTTTATTGTAGGCTAGGGTTATTTTTTATTTTGGGGGGCTTTTTTATTTTCATAGGGCCCTTAGATTAGGTGTAATTAGTCTAAATCTTTGATAATTTATTTTTTATTTTGTGTAACTTAGTGTTTATTTTTTTGTAACTTAGTGTTTGTTATTTTTTGTAACTTAGTTGTTAGTTTTTTGTAATTTAGTATTTTTTTATTGGAGATTTAAATTATTTGAGTAGGGTTAGGTTTTTAAATATATAATATAGTTAATTTAATTTGTAGTTTAATGTAATTTTAGTCTAATAGTTAGGGTAGATTAATGATTAGTTTAATATAATTTAATTTAATTTAGTATAATAGGGTAGGTTAATTAATAGTTTAATATAGTTTAATTTAAATGTAACGGTAAGTTTACATTTATTATAAGATAAGGATGAGTTAATATTTAATATAAAGTTAGCGGGGTGTTAGGTTTAGGGGTTAATAGTTTAATTTAGTTTATGGCGATGTGGGGGGCTGGCGGTTTAGGGGTTAATAGGTTTAGTAAGTACTAGTGATGTGGGAGGCCAGGGGTTTAGGGGTTAATACATTTATTTAGTAGCGGTGGGCTCCGTGAGCAGCAGGATAGGGGTTAATAACTTTATGAAGGTGGTGGCGGTGTCGGGTGGTAGATTAGGGGTTAATAAGTATAATGTAGGTGGCGGCGGTGTAGGGGCAACAGATTAGGGGTTAATAAGTATAATGTAGGTGGCGGCGGTGTAGGGGGCGGCAGATTATGGGTGTTTAGACTCGGGGTACATGTTAGGGTGTTAGGTGTAAACATAACTTTTATTCTCCCATAGGAATCAATGGGATATCGGGCAGCAGCGAACATAAGCTTTCGCTGCTTTCAGACTCCCATTGATTCCTATGGCATCCGCGGCCTCCAGGGCGGCGGATTGAAAACCAGGTACGCTGGGCTGGAATAGTGGCGAGTGTACCTGGTAGCAGTTTGATAACTAGCAAAAGTAGTCAGATAGTGCCGAATTTGCATTCAGAACATTTGTAGTGACGTAAACATCGATTTGTGTCGGACTGAGACTGGTGGATCGTATATTATGTCACAGATTTCTACTTTTGCCGGTCTGTAGGCTTTGATAACTAAGGGGAATCAGGCTCGCCACAATTACGCTGCAGAATTTCAGCATATTTGTGGTTGACGGCTTGATAAGTAGGGGCCTTTGAAACATCATGGGCGCGATCCGATATAGATCGCAGTTTGCGGTGCAAGCGAGGGAACCGGCGTCGCCTGCAGTTTCAGCTCGCAACTCGAGCTATCCCATATAAGTCGCCGTCAGATGCTAACGTGCCGTAAGTCTGACAAACCAGCGATGTCCAGAAATCTGCGCAAGTACAAATTTCTGGCGTCGCCAGTGACTTGCGGCACGTTAGAAACTGCCGGCGCCTATAAAACCTGACTAAAGTCTAAAACACCCGCACTGTCTAACACGCCTCCTAAACATAGCCCGACACGTCTAACCCTCTATCCGCTATCCCCCCTCACTATCCTAACAATAAAAAAGCTATTAACGCCTAAACCACCGCTCCCGTACCCCGCCGCAACCTAATAAAGTTATTAACCCCTAAACCGCCGCTCCCGTACCCAGCCGCCAGCTATATTATATCTATAACCCCCTAAAGTTAGCCCCTAACACCGCCGCCATCTATATTAAAATTATTAACCCCTAATGTAAGCCCCTTACACCGCCGCCATCTCTATTAAAATGATTAACCCCTTATTTAATCTACCTACCCCGCCGCCAGCTATGTTATCTATATTAACCCTAAGTATATTATAGTTAATATAGGTATTACATTATATATATTAACTATATTAACCCTAATTATATTAGGGTTAATATAGTTAATATAGTTACTATAGTATTTATATTAACTATATTAACTCTATCTAACCCTAACACCCCTAACTAAATTTATATTAAATTAATCTAATTCATTTATAAACTAAAATATTCCTATTTAAATCTAAATACTTACCTATAAAATAAACCCTAAGATAGCTACAATATAATTAATAATTACATTATCAATCATTAATATCAATCAGATTGAGCTCGCATTCTATTGGCTGATCGGAACAGCCAATAGAATGCGAGCTCAATCTGATTGGCTGATTGGATCAGCCAATCGGATTGAACTTGAATCTGATTGGCTGATTCAATCAGCCAATCAGATATTTCTAACTTAATTCCGATTGGCTGATAGAATCCTATCAGCCAATCGGAATTCGGCGGACGCCATCTTGGATGACGTCATTTAAAGGTACCTCATTCCAAGTTCAGTAGTCGTCCGGGATGGATGCTCCGCGGCGGCGGAGCGAAGAAAGAAGATTGAAGATGCCGCCGGAAGAATGAAGACTTTGCTGCCGCTTGGAGGAAGACGTCGCCGGAGGAAGAATTCTTCTTTGCCGCTTGGAGGAAGACATCGCCGGAGGAAGAATTCTTCTTTGCCGCTTGGAGGAAGACATCGCCCGGATCGGATCAGGAGTTCGGCCCGGTGTGGTGAAGACAAGGTAGGGAGATCTTCAGGGGGGGTAGTGTTAGGCTTTTTTAAGGGGGGTTTGGGTGGTTTTAGAATAGGGGTATGTGGGTGGTGGGTTGTAATGGGGGGGGTATTGTATTTGTATGCAAAAGAGCTGAATTCTTTGGGGCATGCCCCACAAAAGGCCCTTTTAAGGGCTGGTAAGGTAAAGAGCTTTGAAATTTGTTTAATTTAGAATAGGGCAGGGAATTTTTTTTATTTTGGGGGTTTATTATTTTATTAGGGGGCTTAGAATAGGTGTAATTAGCTTAAAAATCTTGTAATCTTTTTTTATTTTTTGTAATTTAGTGTTTGTTTTTTTTTGTAATTTAGTTTAGTTAATTTAATTGTATTTTTAGATAGATGTTTGTAGTTTATTTAATTTATTGATAGTGTAGGTGTATTTGTAACTTAGGTTAGGATTTATTTTACAGGTAATTGGGTAATTATTTTAACTAGGTAGATATTAAATAGTTAATAACTATTTAATAGATATTATACCTAGTTAAAATAATTAACAATTTACCTGTAAAATAAATATTAACCCTAACATAGCTACAATGTAATTATTAATTATATTGTAGCTATCTTAGGGTTTATTTTATAGGTAAGTATTTCAATTTAAATAGGAATATTTTAGTTTATAAATGAATTAGATTAATTTAATATAAATTTAGTTAGGGGTGTTAGGGTTAGATAGAGTTAATATAGTTAATATAAATACTATAGTAACTATATTAACTATATTAACCCTAATATAATTAGGGTTAATATAGTTAATATATATAATGTAATACCTATATTAACTATAATATACTTAGGGTTAATATAGATAACATAGCTGACGGCGGGGTAGGTAGATTAAATAAGGGGTTAATCATTTTAATAGAGATGGCGGCGGTGTAAGGGGCTTACATTAGGGGTTAATAATATTAATATAGCTGGCGGCGGTATAGGGGGATTAGATTAGGGGTTAATAATTTTTATATAGGTGGCGGCGGTGTAAGGGGTCAGATTAGGGGATAGATAAGGTAGATGACAGCGGTGTAAGGGGTTCTAATTAGGGGATAGATAAGGTAGATGGCGGCGGTTTTAGGGGCTCACAGTAGGGGGTTAGTTTATGTAGATGGCGGCGGGGTCCGGGAGCGGCGGTTTAGGGGTTAATAACTTTATTAGGGATTTCGGGGGGGGGGGATCGCGGTTGACAGGTAGATAGACATTGCGCATGCGTTAGGTGTTAGGTTTATTTTAGCAGATCGCGGTTGACAGGGAGATAGACATTGCGCATGCGTTAGGTGTTAGGTTTATTTTAGAAGATTGCGGTTGACAGGGAGATAGACATTGCACATGCGTTAGGTGTTAGGTTTATTTTAGCAGCCAGTTTAGGGAGTTACGGGGCTCCAATAGTCAGCGTAAGGCTTCTTACGGCTGCTTTTTGTGGCGAGGTGAAAATGGAGTAAGTTTTCTCCATTTTCGCCACGTAAGTCCTTACGCTGCATATTGGATACCAAACTGCGCGGGTTTGGTATACCTGCCTATGGCCCAAAAAACTACGGGCGACGGCAGAAATATACGCGCGTAACTTCTAGGTTACGCCGTATATGTGATACCAAACCCGCGCAAATATTGGCATCGCCGGCTTTTGCGGGCGACGATTTTTATCGGATGGACCCCCAAATAGACAGTGTTTATTTTACTTGGAACAAGTTTTTGTTCATGTGTATTATGGATTTATGTCCCACGCCATTTTTATATGATTTGCCATATATTAGCCAAAGCTATTGAATGTAGGAATAGCTTGTTGTACTTTGAGCCTCATGTCTCCTAGGATGATGCTGTTCAGACATGGCCACAGCTTTCCCCTTCAACGTCTCAAGCCTCAATGGCATCACATGTGCCAAGTGGATTCGCCGGTAGTCTTAGGGACCATATTATAGCCCTCGAGGCGTTGTGGCTATATCCATGGTCAGTGGATTTTTCCTTTAAGGCCAAGCTTTTGACGCTTCCTTACAAGGGTAAGACCTTTTTTGGTCCTGATCTGACAGGAATATTTCTGATTCTACGGTAGAAAAGGGTCTTTTCTATCAAAGGAAAGATGAATAGACTTAAAAGAGTTGGCCCCCTATCCGGGATAAACCAGGGTCTAGAATTCTCTTTGTTCCTGTTCGTGGTTCCTGAAAAAGAGGGCATTTTTTGTCCTTTGATAAATCTACCGTATCTCAACAAGTTTTCTCAGGGTAACATCCTTCAAATGGGAACCAGTGGTTTCATTATTTCTTGGTCCAAGAGGGTCGGTTCATGGTGACCATAGACCTGGAGGACGTGTATTTTTAAGTGCCTGAGTTTTGCCTTTCTGTCAAACACTTTCAGTTTGTGGCTCTTCCCTTTGGCCTTGACACTGCTCCAAGAGGGGGCTATCTTGGCAGTGATCAGGTTTCGGGGTATTCCTGTGGTACCATTCCTGGACAACACAATGGTTCAGGCATCATCTTTTCAATAAGCATAATCTCATACATAGATCTTGTTGTCTGTTCTTCATTCCCACAGATGGGAAGTGAATCTGAAAATGGGTTCCCTTGTTACAGCTACAGGGGTTGTTTTCTTAGGGACCATATTACTTTCCTATCTCTGTCAATATTTTTGTCAGAGGTCAGACAAATCAAGGATTCTTTCCTTTGTGTCTTTCTGCACTCTACTGTTTGGCCCTTCAGTGGCTCAATGTATGAAAAGCAGCCAATGTAGCCTAGCGGCTAGCTTTGTGGCTTTGCAACTCAAATATTGTTGGTTATGGTCCAGCTGCTGGTGGATGTCCATTTACTGATGGTTGCTTCTTTGGACATCATCCCTTGCTCAATCCCATCTAAGAGTTTGCTGTTATGCATGCTCAGATAGTGGAACGGGGATCATGTCATTCTGTCTTGGAGGATAGATGTCGACATGAGAATCTTTCATGCAGTGGTTTTCGCAGGAGAATCTGCCTTGGGACACATGCTTCAGGAGACCTTCCTGAGTAATTATGAGCACGGACGCCAGCCTGTTAGGTTGGTGACTATGGACTTGGGAGGAGTCTGCTATTCCATAACCATCTTGGAGTTGGTTTACATCAACCATCTGGGAGGAACCTGGAGTTCCTTAGCCATGATTGGTGTGCATTGTTCGGTGGGTGGACGCTCACATTTGTTGTCTAGCCACTATTCGCTTTCCAGGAGTGGATGCCGGGAGCGGACTTCTTGAGAGGCAGTTCATTCCGGGGAGTAGATGTTTCTCCCAGAGGTGTTCTCCAGGTTAACCCTCAATTGAGGGGTGCTGGAGATTGCAGTGTGTCAGATTTCCTTGTTATGTTTAAAGGTCTACAGATCAGCAGACTGCTATGGTAAAATCCCTGATAGTTCTTGGGTTTTCAGTCTGACATCCCTGTTCCTCAGTTTGCTCTCCTTACACAAGTCTTTGTTTGTATCACATAGGTGTGGGCTTCAGTATTTTTAATAGTTCCTGCGTAGTCTCGCAGGACCTGGATACTGACGTTGCGGGGATGTATATCTTCCACCTTGGTGGTTGTTCCTGTAGAGGGACCTTCTAATTCAGGGCCCATTCTTTCGTTTCTCTGATTTTGAGACCATGATTCAGGCTTGTAAGCCTTTTACTAGAAGGATTTCCCATAAGTTATGGGGTATATCTCTTTATTGGTGTGAATCCAAGGGCTACTCTTGGAGTAGAATCAGGATTCCTAGGATTTTGTCTTTCTCCAGGAAGGTCTGGAGAAGGGTTTATTAGTCAGTACCCTGAAGGGTCAGATTTCTGCATTCTTTAGCATCTGGCGGACATGCCAGATGTGCTATCCTTTTGTCAGGCCTTGATCAAAATCAGGCCGGTGTTTAAGTCTGTTGCTCTTCCTTGGAGCTTTAACTTTGTTCTTAAAGTTTTACAGCAGACTCTGTTTGAGCCATTGCTTTCCATAGATATTAATTTGTTATCTTGGAAGGTTTTGTTTCTTACTGCTATCTTTTCTGCTCGGAGAGTTTCGGAATTCTCATCCTTGCAGTGTGATTCGCCTTATCTTCTCTTTCTTGTCGATAAGGCGGTTCTTCGTTCTATGTTAGGTTCCTTTCTATAGTGGACCCGGACATATATGTTAATCAGGAAATTGTGATTCCTTCTCTATGTCCTCATCCTTCTTCTCATAAAGAACGTTGTTGCTCAACTTGGATGTTGGGCGTGCTTAAAGGGACACTGAACCCAATTTTTTTCATCCGTGATTCAGATAGAGCATGACATTTTAAGCAACTTTATAATTTACTCCTATTATCAAATTTTCTTCATTCTCTTGGTATCTTTATTTGAAATGCAAGAATCTATGTTTAGATGCCGGCCCATTTTTGGTGAACAACCTGGGTTGTCCTTGCTGATTGGTGGATAAATTAATCCACCAATAAAAAAGTGCTATCCAGAGTTCTGAACCCAAAAAAAGCTAAGGTGCCTTCTTTTGCAAATAAAGATAGCAAGAGAATGAAGAAAAAATGATAATAGGAGTAAATTAGAAAGTTGCTTAAAATTGCTGCTCTATCTGAATCACGAAAGAAAAAATGTGGGTTCAGTGTCCCTTTAAGTTTTAATTACAGGCGATTAAGGAATGTTGTCAGTCTTCTGCCCTGTTTGTTTGTTTCTCTGGGGAATGTAAAGGTCAGAAAGCTACTGCAACTTATTTTTCTTCTGGTTGAGAGGTTTTATTCGGTTGGCGTATGAGACTGCTGGCTAGCAGTCTCCTAAGATGATTACAGCTCATTCTATTAGGGCCGTATGGAGCTTGATGCCCCTGTTTCCGCTGCTCCATAACTTGTCCGCTGCCTCTGAGGCTGCGGTCTTCAATCAGCCCGATCCTATATGATCGGGCTGATTGACACCCCCTGCCAGTGGCGAATTTGTAGGGGGCCGGTGAACTGCTTGTGTAATGATAAATGCCGACAGCGTATACTGTCTTCAATCAGCAATGTCTGTCGGACATGATACGCTACAGCGTGTCATGTTGGACAGACATTGGTAAATCTACCCCAATAGCTCATCCCGAGGAGTAGTCATATTATTTCATATGGGACTGGAATACAAAACTGAGAACTCACACATAGATACACAGGGTAGAATAATAATTTTGGATATAACACTAAATAAACAGAAATATATGCTATGCTACAGCCCAAATCAACAAGATATTAAATTCTGGACTAAATTACAAAAATGATTACAAAGACACAATCAAAATAAAATTATATTACTTGGAGACTTTAATGTGACCCCCAATCCATTGATTGATAGAAATACAACCCAAGTGGAGCGGAAAAACAAATCTAGACAGAACTAGGAAAAAATGATTATTCACTCATTATGTGCTAATATGGGAATAGAACATATTTGGCGTAAAAAAAATCTGGATTGTCTTGATTATACACACACATCACAGTCTAATAATACTATGTCAAGGATAGACTACTGTCTTACCTAATTTGAGCTGAATATACTGGTGGAAGACATAAAAAGACATTAAAATATTACAGTTCAATGTTTCAGACCATGCACCCATACTACTATCCTTAAAAGGTACTAAAAACTATTGTAATGTGAATAATTTCATATATCCTAAAAATTTACTCAAATCTAAAACGTGGACTAAATTCTTAGAAAAAAAGTGGGAGGACTATAGGGTTAATAATATGCAGCACAGAGATAAACCACAATCATACTGGGGCACATCTAAGTTAGTACTTAAAGCTGAAATTATCTCATATTTGCACTATAGTAAGAAAAAGAAACGGGAGGAGGAGTTCAAAATTAATAATCAAGTTGAACAAGCGTATTTAGACTATAGAAGGGAACCAACAAATCAAAATAAGAATAAATATTTAGCTTTTAAAAAAGAAAGAGATCTAATCCTATTTAATAGATCACAAGAAGAGCTTAAAAAAAATCTAATGGGGAAATAGAACAAGTCGCTCAACCATATCTATGCAATTAAAGATCAAGAGTGTATATATATAAAGACACAAATAATATAACCAAATGTTTTATGAAATATTATCAAAAATTATATGTAACACAGGAAACTATTATAGAGAATCAACAGCTCATATGGAATAAAATTAACCTCCCACAAATAACTGAGGAGCAGGATAGATTACTCAATAAAAAGATAGAAAAACAATAGATTCTCAAAGTTATTCAAAATTACCATTTTCTCCAACATTGGTGTGTCCGGTCCACGGCGTCATCCTTACTTGTGGGAATATCTCTTCCCCAACAGGAAATGGCAAAGAGTCCCAGCAAAGCTGGCCATATAGTCCCTCCTAGGCTCCGCCCACCCCAGTCATTCTCTTTGCCGTTGCACAGGCAACATCTCCACGGAGATGGTTAAGAGTATGTGGTGTTTAGTTGTAGTTTTTTTATTCTACTATCAAGAGTTTGTTATTTTAAAATAGTGCTGGTATGTACTATTTACTTTGAAACAGAAAAAGATGAAGATTTCTGTTTGTGAGAGGAAGATGATTTTAGCAGACAGTAACTAAAATCGATTGCTGTTTCCACATAGGACTGTTGAGATGAAGTAACTTCAGTTGGGGGAAACAGTTAGCAGACTTTTCTGCTTAAGGTATGACTAGCCATATTTCTAACAAGACTATGTAATGCTGGAAGGCTGTCATTTCCCCTCATGGGGACCGGTAAGCCATTTTCTTAGTCTCAAACAGAATAAAGGGCTTAATATGGGCTATAAAACTGGTAGACACTTTTATGGGCTAAATCGATTGCTTTATTTGGACATTTTATACATGTTTATGCTGATAATTCACACTTATAAACTTGGGGAACGTTTTTAACGTCAGGCACTATGTTAGACACCTTTTCCAGTCAGGAAGGGCCTTCCCAGTTGTAGGCTGAGCCTCATTTTCGCGCCATTACTGCGCAGTTGTTTTTTGAGAGCAAGACATGCAGATGCATGTGTGAGGACCCGAAAGTAGTTGGAAAAGTTCCTAGAAGGCGTCATTTGGTATCGTATTCCCCTCTGGGCTTGGTAAAGTCACAGCAAAGGCTGTAGCTGGGACTGTATAGGGGTTAAATCTGTAACCGGCTCCGGTTTCGTTATTTTAAGGGTTAAAGCTCTGAAAATTGGTGTGCAATACGTTTAATGCTTTAAGACACTGTGGTG
Source organism: Bombina bombina (assembly GCF_027579735.1). Classification (NCBI taxonomy): domain Eukaryota; kingdom Metazoa; phylum Chordata; class Amphibia; order Anura; family Bombinatoridae; genus Bombina; species Bombina bombina. The sequence continues at coordinate 391,567,726 of NC_069505.1, forward strand.
AAATTTTGGTACATTTTGAACAATTCCTTCATATTTTTTCACATATTCAGTAATAAAGTGTGCTCTGTTTAAAATTTAAAGAGACAGTAACGGTTTTGTTTTAAAACGGTTTTTGTGCTTTATTGACAAATTTAAGCCTGTTTAACATGTCTGTGCCTTCAGATAAGCTATGTTCTATATGTATGAAAGCCAATGTGTCTCCCCCTTCAAAATTGTGTGATAATTGTGCCATAGCGTCCAAACAAAGTAAGGACAGTACTGCCACAGATAATGAAATTGCCCAAGATGATTCCTCAGATGAAGGGAGTAGACATGGTTCTACATCATCTCCTTCTGCGTCTACACCAGTTTTGCCCACGCAGGAGGCCCCTAGTCCTTCTAGCGCGCCAATGCTTATTACCATGCAACAATTGACGGCTGTAATGGATAACTCCATAGCAAATATTTTATCCAAAATGCCTGCATATCAGAGAAAGCGCAATTGCTCTGTTTTAAACACAGAAGAGCAGGAGGGCGCTGATGATAATTGTTCTGTCATACCCTCACACCAATCTGAAGGGGCCATGAGGGAGGTTTTGTCAGATGGGGAAATTTCAGATTCCGGAAAAATTTCTCAACAGGCTGAACCTGATGTTGTGACATTTAAATTTAAATTAGAACATCTCCGCGCACTGCTTAAGGAGGTGTTATCTACTCTGGATGATTGTGACAACTTGGTCATTCCAGAAAAATTATGCAAGATGGACAAGTTCCTAGAGGTTCCGGTGCACCCCGACGCTTTTCCTATACCCAAGCGTGTGGCGGACATAGTGAATAAGGAGTGGGAGAAGCCCGGCATACCTTTTGTTCCCCCTCCTATATTTAAGAAATTATTTCCTATGGTCGACCCCAGAAAGGACTTATGGCAGACAGTCCCTAAGGTCGAGGGGGCAGTTTCTACTCTAAACAAGCGCACTACTATTTCTATGGAGGATAGTTGTGCTTTCAAAGAAAAAAATTGGAAGGTTTGCTTAAAAAGATTTTTGTACAGCAAGGTTACCTTCTACAACCCATTTCGTGCATTGTTCCTGTCACTACAGCAGCGTGGTTCTGGTTCAAGGAACTAGAAAAGTCGCTCAGTAGAGAGACTCCATATGAGGAGGTTATGGACAGAGTTCACGCACTTAAGTTGGCTAACTCTTTTATTTTAGATGCCGCTTTGCAATTAGCTAGATTAGCAGCGAAAAATTCAGGGTTTGCAATTGTGGCGCGCAGAGCGCTTTGGCTAAAGTCTTGGTCAGCGGATGTATCATCCAAGACAAAATTGCTTAACATCCCCTTCAAGGGTAAAACTCTCTTTGGACCAGAATTGAAAGAGATTATCTCAGACATCACTGGGGGAAAGGGCCACGCCCTCCCACAAGATAGGCCTTTCAAGGCCAAGAATAAGTCTAATTTTCGTTCCTTTTGTAATTTCAGGAATGGACCGGCCTCTAATTCTGCATCCTCTAAGCAAGAGGGTAATGCCTCACAGTCCAAACCAGCCTGGAAACCGATGCAAGGCTGGAACAAGGGTAAGCAGACCAAGAAGCCTGCTACCGCTAACAAAACAGCATGAAGGAGTAGCCCCCGATCCGGGTCCGGATCTAGTGGGGGGCAGACTCTCTCTCTCTTTGCTCAGGCTTGGGCAAGAGATGTTCAGGATCCCTGGATGCTAGAAATAGTTTCTCAGGGTTATCTTCTGGAATTCAAGGAACTACCCCCAAGGGGAAGGTTCCACATGTCTCACTTATCCTCAAACCAAATAAAGAGACAGGCGTTCTTACATTGTGTAGAAGACCTGTTAAAGATGGGAGTGATACACCCAGTTCCAATGACGGAACAAGGAATGGGATTTTACTCAAATCTGTTCGTAGTTCCCAAAAAAGAGGGAACCTTCAGACCAATTCTGGATTTAAAGATCTTAAACAAATTTCTCAGGGTACCATCGTTCAAAATGGAAACCATTCGAACGATTCTACCCACTATCCAGGAAGGTCAATTTATGACTACCGTGGATCTAAAGGATGCGTACCTACATATTCCTATCCACAAAGGACATCATCAGTTCCTAAGGTTCGCCTTTCTGGACAAACATTACCAGTTTGTGGCCCTCCCATTCGGATTAGCCACTGCTCCAAGGATTTTCACAAAGGTACTCGGGTCCCTTCTAGCGGTTCTAAGACCGAGGGGCATTGCAGTAGTACCATACTTGGACGACATTCTAATACAAGCGTCGTCCCTTTCAAAAGCAAAGGCTCATACAGACATCGTTCTGGCCTTTCTCAGATCTCACGGATGGAAGGTGAACATAGAAAAAAGTTCTCTGTCTCCGTCAACAAGAGTTCCCTTCTTGGGAACAATAATAGATTCCTTAGAAATGAGGATTTTTCTGACAGATGTCAGAAAGTCAAAACTTCTAAGCGCTTGTCAAGTTCTTCTTTCTGTTCCACGTCCTTCCATAGCTCAGTGCATGGAAGTAGTAGGGTTGATGGTTTACATGCAAACAGGTGTATAATATGTATTAATACTTTCCCCTTCTGGTGAACCGCAGCCGTCCCACAGTCTCTCCCAAGGTCTGTGTGAATATATCAGGTGTGCTAGCTGGAGGCGCTGGTTCAGCTTGTATCAGTCGTTGGTATCTTCCTTTCCTTTCCTTCCTCAGTTGTATAAGTCTAGGTGCAAAATAGTGGTGCTGAAATATCAGACAATACACCATACAAAGGTGAATATCTACTCACAGTGTATATTGCAGGTTACCGGCTCCTTCCCAATATGAAAAGACAATATCACAGATTCAGTAAAAAAGTTTGTCTTTATTTGGCTCAACGCAAAAGCGTTTCAACGGTCCCAGCCGTCTTTCTCAAGAGCAATAAAAGTGCTTTACAAACCAAAGCATACCTTTCCGCTGCACAGGCGGCCTTTAAATACATGTCAGTTACGCTACCTGCTTCCCCATTGGAGGAGAGCAGGTTTACACCCGATTCAAAATTTCAATTGTAAATTTAAAATAAACATCTAAAAAAACATAAAAAACAATATTAATTATATTAGAAACTATAAGTTTGTTTTAAAATATAAAATTTCTGTAGATATCATCATTTTTGCCGGTTTTGTAGTTCCCTTTCAGGTAGTTTTCTGTTTCAAGTTCCCTTTCAGGTCCGGTATGTCAGTGAAGATCACATGTTATAGGTTGTCCAATGAAATTCAGTTTCTGGTATAGTGATGTTTTGTAGTTCCCTTTCAGGTAGTTCTCTATTTTAGGTTCCCATTCAGGTCTGATATGTCAGTGGGTATCACATGTTATCGAATGTCCAATGAAAAACAGTTTCTGATTTTCTCAAAATAAAAAGACATAAGTGTTATTCACAGATACAAAGTTTCTTATATGAATTCTGCTTATCCAAATATTTAGAGGAGGTAGAATAAATTGCCACTTAGAAGTATATTACAAGTTGGAATAGATACTTTTCATAATTAAACATTCATATTATAAATAGACTTCTATATTTATTGAATGTTAGATATTGACTCAGCGACTTGTGTGTTGCATATAATTTCTTGAAATTAAGTGTGAGAATTATATTCTTTTGTACAATATGTGTATATATAAACATTAAGTGTGATGATATGACATGAACTGTCTGTATAAATACATATTTATTTTACCCCCTTTTTTTTCTTTTTTTTTTTTTCTGTGTGTGTCCTTATAATCGTATTCACCTCAACAGGAACAAAAAATGTTACTGATTTATTTAGGCCCCATATTTTCATCTTTTGAATTTATCATTTATTTTGTCCCCCCTTTCCTATGTTAAGAGTTTTTTAGACAAAGGCAGCAATTTTTGTGTCCTTATTTAGACCCCATTGGGCATATGTTCTAAGTGTATGTATCCATTTTAATTCTCTTTGGTCTAGTTGTTTTTCCAGATTACCACCCCTCCAATGAAGTTCAACCTTCTCAATTCCTATCCATAGAAAGGATTCTTTTGTGAAATGTTCACAATTGTTGCAGTGTAGCGGCACTCCGTGGTCATCATGATTCTTTTCTATTTTATTTTGATGTTCCATGATTCTTGCTTTTAAAAATCTGGACGTTTGTCCTAAATACTGGATTTTGCAGCCACATTGCAACAAATATATCACATTTTTACTTTTGCAAGTAATGAATTCTTTTATTTCAAATTTTTTTCCCGTAACTGTGGAGTCAAATGTTTTGTGTGTTCTTCTGGTGTAGTTACAACCTTTGCATTTGCCGCAAGTGAAGAAACCTGTCATGTTTGCAGGATGGTTGCAGCAATGGACATAGTTCCTTTTGCGCAAATTCATCTAAGACCATTACAACTGTGCATGCTGAAACAGTGGAATGGGGACTATACAGACTTGTCTCCAGTGATTCAAGTAGATCAGAAGACCAGAGATTCACTCCGTTGGTGGATATCCCTGGACCACCTATCCCAGGGAATGAGCTTCCGCAGACCAGAGTGGGTCATTGTCACGACCGACGCCAGTCTAGTGGGCTGGGGTGCGGTCTGGGAATCCCTGAAAGCTCAGGGACTATGGTCTCGGGAAGAGTCTCTTCTCCCGATAAACATTCTGGAACTAAGAGCGATATTCAATGCTCTCAGGGCTTGGCCTCAGCTTGCAAAGGCCAGATTCATAAGATTCCAATCAGACAACATGACGACTGTTGCGTATATCAATCATCAGGGGGGAACAAGGAGTTCCCTGGCGATGAAAGAAGTGACCAAAATAATACAATGGGCGGAGAATCACTCCTGCCATCTATCTGCGATCCATATCCCAGGTGTGGAAAACTGGGAAGCGGATTATCTGAGTCGTCAGACATTCCATCCGGGGGAGTGGGAACTCCACCCGGAGATTTTTGCCCAGTTGACTCAATTATGGGGCATTCCAGACATGGATTTGATGGCGTTTCGTCAGAACTTCAAGGTTCCTTGCTACGGGTCCAGATCCAGGGATCCCAAGGCGACTCTAGTAGATGCACTAGTAGCGCCTTGGTCCTTCAACCTAGCTTATGCGTTTCCACCGTTTCCTCTCATTCCCAGGCTGTTAGCCAGGATCAAACAGGAGAGGGCCTCAGTGATTTTGATAGCTCCTGCGTGGCCACGCAGGACTTGGTATGCAGACCTGGTGGATATGTCATCGATTCCACCATGGAAACTACCTTTGAGACAGGACCTTCTTGTTCAGGGTCCATTCGAACATCCAAATCTGGTCTCCCTCCAGCTGACGGCTTGGAGATTGAACGCTTGATTCTATCAAAGCGTGGGTTTTCAGATTCTGTGATAGATACTCTGGTTCAGGCCAGAAAACCGGTAACTAGAAAGATTTACCATAAAATATGGAAAAGATATATCTGCTGGTGTGAATCCAAGGGATTCCCATGGAATAAGATAAAAATTCCTAAGATTCTTTCCTTTCTGCAAGAAGGTTTGGATAAAGGATTATCTGCGAGTTCTCTAAAGGGACAGATTTCTGCTTTATCTGTCTTACTACAAAAACGACTGGCAGCTATGCCAGATGTTCAAGCATTTGTTCAGGCTCTGGTTAGGATCAAGCCTGTTTACAGACCTTTGACTCCTCCCTGGAGTTTAAATCTAGTCCTTTCAGTTCTTCAAGGGGTTCCGTTTGAACCTCTACATTCCATAGATATTAAGTTGTTATCTTGGAAGTTTTGTTTTTGGTTGCTATTTCTTCTGCTAGAAGAGTTTCAGAGTTATCTGCTCTGCAGTGTTCTCCACCCTATCTGGTGTTCCATGCAGATAAGGTGGTTTTGCGTACTAAGCCTGGTTTTCTTCCAAAGGTTGTTTCTAACAAAAATAGTTGATAGGAGATAGTTGTACCTTCTTTGTGTCCGAATCCAGTTTCAAAGAAGGAACGTTTGTTACACAATTTGGACGTAGTCCGTGCTCTAAAATTCTATTTAGAAGCTACAAAAGATTTCAGACAAACATCTTCTCTGTTTGTCGTCTATTCTGGTAAAAGGAGAGGTCAAAAAGCGACTTCTACCTCTCTTTCTTTTTGGCTTAAAAGCATCATCCGATTGGCTTATGAGACTGCCGGATGGCAGCCTCCTGAAAGAATCACAGCTCACTCCACTAGGGCTGTGGCTTCCACATGGGCCTTCAAGAACGAGGCTTCTGTGTATCAGATATGTAAGGCAGCGACTTGGTCTTCACTGCACACTTTTGCCAAATTTTACAAATTTGATACTTTTGCTTCTTCGGAGGCTATTTTTGGGAGAAAGGTTTTGCAAGCCGTGGTGCCTTCCGTTTAGGTAACCTGATTTGCTCCCTCCCTTCATCCGTGTCCTAAAGCTTTGGTATTGGTTCCCACAAGTAAGGATGACGCCGTGGACTGGACACACCAATGTTGGAGAAAACAGAATTTATGCTTACCTGATAAATTACTTTCTCCAATGGTGTGTCCGGTCCACGGCCCGCCCTGGTTTTTTAATCAGGTCTGATGAATTATTTTCTCTAACTACAGTCACCATGGTACCATATGGTTTCTCCTATATTTTACCTCCTGTCTGTCGGTCGAATGACTGGGGTGGGCGGAGCCTAGGAGGGACTATATAGCCAGCTTTGCTGGGACTCTTTGCCATTTCCTGTTGGGGAAGAGATATTCCCACAAGTAAGGATGACGCCATGGACCGGACACACCGTTGGAGAAAGTAATTTATAAGGTAAGCATAAATTCTGTTATCTAAAGCATCTGGTCCAGACGGGCTCCCGGCACAGTACTACAAGGCGATGATACATAAGATAATAGACCCCCTACATTTAGTATTCCGAGATATATACAAGGAAAAGAAAAAAAGGTCACCCTCATTTAAAATATTAAATATGGGGGTTATACTAAAGCCAGGTAAAGATCAACTACAACCTAGGTCATATAGACCAATATCACTGACAAATGTTGATTATAACATTTCTAATGAAAATTTTGGCAGATTGAATACTATACTATCGTCCATTATTTCTGAAGAACAGGTTGGCTTTATGACAGGCATGACATTGGTTAATCACATTAGAAATATTTTACATGCTATTGAAAAAATTTGGCTTAAAGACAAGCAAGATATCGGAGGCCTTCCTTCTCACAGTGGATGCCAAGAAGGCCTTCGATAGGATAGAATGGAATCATTTATTCTATTCTATGGACAAAGTAAATATAAAGGGCAACTTCCTTGACTATATTAAGGCAGTCTATACCCCTACAGATGCATATTTGTCTATTAACGGGTGTATATCATCCCCAATTAAATTATGTAGAGGAACACAACAGGGTTGTCCTCTTTCCCCGTTTCTTTTTAATTTAGCATTAGAACCATTGATACACCTACTAAAGAAATGCTCACCAGGGATTCAGCTCGAGAAAACATATATACAGATGACATTATTTGCAGATGACTTACTCCTCTTGATCCAGATAAATATATATATATATATATATATATATATATATATATATATATATAAGATCTTAGAAATGATTGCCCTTTTCGGTACAATATCAGGATATAAAATGGATAGGAAAAAATCTCAAATTTTGTGGTTATTCAAGAATAAACATAGTCAAAAATATGAATTTGAAGAAGTAAAAGACTATATGCCCTATCTGGGTATAAAAATATCCAATAACCCTCATATTATATATGATATAAACTTTCCCACATTAATGAACATAGTAAAAGATCTTAAAGAATCTAAGGCCTCTGTTTATCAAGGACTGGCGGACCTGATCCGACAGTGCGGATCAGGTCCGCCAGACCTCGCTGAATACGGAGAGCAATACGCCCTCCGTATTCAGCATTGCACCAGCAGCTCACAGGGGGTGTCAATAAACCCTATCGTACTCGATCGGGTTGATTTCCGGCGATGTCTGTCCGCATGCTCAGAGCAGGCGGACAGGTTATGGAGCAGCGGTCTGAAGACTCGGCAGAAACACGGCCCTTCAAGCTCCGTACGGAGCTTGATAAATATGGGCCATAATCTCAATCTGATGTGCAGGGTCCATTTAATCATAATGTCTATTTTACCCAGACTACTTTACCCTATACACGTTACCATTAAGAATTCACAACAAAGATCTCAAATTATTGAACAATTAGGATTTTTGTCTGGAAACAGAACAAATCAAGGATTAGTATATTTAAATTACAAATGCCAGTAAATAAAACAGGATGGGGCCTTCCAAATATAAAGTACTATAACTGGGCAGCATTAACCAGATATAATCTGGAATGGATAACAGGCGTGGAAAAATATACTAACATGAAACTAGAAAAACAACTGATCTATCCTATGGCAATATCTTATCTGCCTCATGCTGGTATAGGAGAGATTCCCCAAAATATAAAAAAATCATATAGTATTTCGTGATTGTCTTAAAATGTGGAAAGGTATAAATAAACTCCTTAATATAAATCATAAATTTTCCCGTTACATCCCAATAATGGGGAATCCGAAATTTCCAATGGGAAACAATTATCCCATTAGGAACTGGAACAAATATGGAATAAATAGAGTAGGAGATCTATGCAAATACCATAATAATAACATATACTCGCCCCAAGAGATCTATAATAAATATGATGCAAAAATTAAAAACTATTTTCACTATATTCAGATCGAATCATATATTAAAAATTATGTAGAGATGCCCCAGATATCAATACAAATAATATAATTGTAGAATTATGTGAAAACTACAAAAAAGGTCAATATAAGATTACTAATATCTACAATAAAATGATTGAAAAGTCAACAGAGGGAAATCTTAAAAAATACATTAATGGCAACAGATTTTGGAAACACAAATCATTGTAGAGCAAATATGTAACAGTATAAGAACTGTTAGACAAAATACAATGGCTAGTGAGTTGAGAGAATCTCAGACTAGATTGATTCATAATGACTATTTAACAGCAACAAATAGGAGTAAATGGAAAAAGGATTGTACCCCTACATGCCCAAAATGCTCCCTAATGTCACAAAATTTCTCCCATTATTTTTGGGATTGCCCAAAAATTCGACATTCTGGGCACAGATTTCTTTCTGGCTATCCCATATACTCAAATTGAATTACCAATTGACTAAACAAGATATGTCCCTACTACAAATTCCTAAACCAATTAAAAAAACAGACGGCTAGATTACAAGTTTTGCGTTATAAGAGGTGTGGTGCTAACTTGCACGTTATTATCACTGCTCACTTCCCTACAGCGCTGGTATTACAGGTTTATAAAAACCCGGCGTTAGCAGGCAAAAAGTGAGCATAGTGCAAAATTAAGCTCCATACTGCACTCCAATACCAGCGCTGCTTAAATCAGCAGTGAGCTGGTTGTACGTGCTTGTGCACGATTTCCCCATAGACATCAATGGGGAGAGCCGGCTAAAAAAAAGCCTAACACCTGCAAAAAAGCAGTGTAAAGCTCTGTAACGCAGCCCCATTGATTCCTATGGGGAAACAAAATTTATGTTTACACCTAAAACCCTAACATGAACCCTGAGTCTAAACACCCCTAATTTTACACTTATTAACCCCTAATCTTCCGCCTCTAACATCGCCGCCACCTACCTACATTTATTAACCCCTAATCTGCCGCCCCCAATGTCGCCGCCACTATAGTAAATTTATTAACCCCTAAACCTAAGTCTAACCCTAACACCTCCTAACTTAAATATAATTAAAATAAATCTAAATAAAACCTGCTATCATTACCTAACTTATTCATATTTAAAACTAAATACCTATAAAATAAACCCTAAGCTAGCTACAATATAACTAATAGTTACATTGTAGCTAGCTTAGGGTTTATTTTTATTTTACAGGCAAGTTTGTATTTATTTTAACTAGGTAGAATAGTTACTAAATAGTTATTAACTATTTACTAACTACCTAGCTAAAATATATACAAATTTATCTGTAAAATAAAACCTAACCTTACACTACAATTAAATAAATTACCTAAATTAAATACAATTACCTAAATTACAAAAAAAAAACAAAGAAACAATAAGTTACACAAAAGAAATGATCAGATATTTAAACTAATCACACCTAATCTAATAGACCTATCAAAATAAAAAAGCCCACCCCCAAAAAAAACCTAGCCTAAACTAAACAACCAATAGCCCTTAAAAGGGCCTTTTGCGGGGCAATGCCCCAAAGAAATCAGCTCTTTTACCTGTAAAAAAAAATACAAACAACCCCCCAACAGTAAAACCCACCACCCACACAACCAACCCCGCAAATTAAATCCTAACTAAAAAAAACTAAGCTCCCCATTGCCCTTTTTCAAGTGCCCAAACCCTAATCTAAAAATAAAACCCACCCAAAAAAAACTTAAAAAACCTAACACTAACCCCTGAAGATCCACTTACAGTTTTGAAGACCAGACATCCATCCTCAACAAAGCCGGGAGAAGTCTTCATCCAAGCGGCAAGAAGTCCTCAACAAAGCCGGGAGAAGTCTTCATCCAAGCCGGCAGAAGTCTTCATCCAGACGGCATCTTCTATCTTCACCCATATGGCGCGGAGCGGCTCCATCTTCAAGACATCCGGCACGGAGCATCCTCTTCCATCGAAGTCTTCTTCCAGAATGAAGGTTCCTTTAAATTACGTCATCCAAGATGGTGTCCCTTGAATTCCGATTGGCTGATAGAATTCTATCAGTTAATTGGAATTAAAGGTGAAAAAATCATATTAGCTGATGCAATCAGCCAATAGGATTGAGCTTCAATCCTATTGGCTGATCCAATCAGCCAATAGGATTGAGCTCACATTCTATTGGCTGATTGGAATAGCCAATAGCATGTGAGCTCAATCATATTGGTTGATTGGATCAGCCAATAGGATTGAAGCTCAATCCTATTGGCTGATTGCATCAGCCAATAGGATTTTTTCACCTTTAATTCCGATTGGCTGATAGAATTCTATCAGCCAATCGGAATTCAAGGGACGCCATCTTGGATGTCATCATTTAAAGGAACCTTCATTCTGGAAGAAGACTTTGATGGAAGAGGATGCTCCACGCTGTATGTCTTGAAGATGGAGCCACTCCGCATCGGATGGCTGAAGATAGAAGATGGCATCTGGATGAAGACTTCTGCCCATCTGGAGGACCACTTCTGCCGGCTTGGATGAAGACTTCTCCCGGCTTCATTGAGGATGGATGTCCGGTCTTCAAAACTGTAAGTGGATCTTTGGGGTTAGTGTTAGGTTTTTTTAAGGGTTTATTTGGTGGGTTTTATTTTTAGATTAGGGTTTGGGCACTTTTAAGGGCAATGCCTATCCAAATGCCCTTTGCAGGGCAATGGGCAGCTTAGGTTTTTTTAGTTAGGATTTTATTTGGGGAGTTGGTTGTGTGGGTGGTGGGTTTTATTGTTGGGGGTTGTTTGTATTTTTTTTACAGGTAAAAGAGCTGATTTATTTGGGGCAATGCCCCGCAAAAGGCCCTTTTAAGGGCTATTGGTAGTTTAGTTTAAGCTACTTTTTTTTTTTTTTGATAGGGCTATTAGATTAGGTATAATTAGTTTAAATATGTGATAATTTCTTTTTTTCTTTTGTGTAATTTAGTGTTTGTTTTTTTAAATTTAGGTAATTGTATTTAATTTAGGTAATTTATTTAATTGTAGTGTAAGGTTAGGTGTTAGTGTAAGACAGGTTAGGTTTTATTTTACAGGTACATTTGTATTTATTTTAGCTAGGTAGTTAGAAAATAGTTAATAGCTATTTAGTAACTATTCTACCTAGTTAAAATAAATATACAAACTTGCCTGAAAAATAAAAATAACCCTAAGCTAGCTACAATGTAACTATTAGTTATATTGTAGCTAGCTTAGGGTTTATTTTATAGGTAAGTATTTAGTTTTTAATATGAATAATTTAGGTAATGATAGTAGGTTTTATTTAGATTTATTTTAATTATATTTAAGTTAGGGGGTGTTAGGGTTAGACTTAGGTTTAGGGGTTAATACATTTAGTATAGTGGCAGCGACGTTGGGGCGGCAGATTAGGGGTAAATAAATGTAGGTAGATGGCGGAGATGTTAGGAACGGCAGATTAGGGGTTAATAATATTTAAAAAGTGTTTGCTATGCGGGAGTGCGGCGGTTTAGGGGTTAATATGTTTTTTATAGTGGCGGCGATGTCCGGAGCGGCAGATTAGGGGTTAATAAATGTAGGTAGGTGGCGGTGATGTTAGGGGCAGCAGATTAGGGGTTAATAATATTTAACTAGTGTTTGCGATGCGGGAGTGCAGCGGTTTAGGGGTTAATATGTTTATTATAGTGGAGGCGATGTCAGGAGCGGCAGATTAGGGGTTAATAATTTTATTTTAGTGTTTGCAATGCGGGAGGGCCTCGGTTTAGGCGTTAATAGGTAGTTTATGGGTGTTAGTGTACTTTTTAGCACTTTAGTTATGAGTTTTATGCTACAGCTTTGTAGCATAAAAATCATAACTACTAACTTTAGATTGCGTTACGAATCTTGTGGGATAGGCTGTACCGCTCACTTTTTGGCCTCCCAGAAAAAGCTTGTAATATCGGCGCTATGGAAGTCCCATTGAAAAAAGACTTTACGCAAATTGCGTAAGTTAATTTGCGTTACGGCCAAAAAAGTGTGCGGTACAGCTTTTTTTGACAAGACTCGTAATAGCAGCGGTAGTGAAAAAGCAGCATTATAACTCATAACGCAGCTTTTTCACTCATAACGCAAAACTCGTAATCTACCCGAGAGAAAGTAATTTATAATAATGGCTATATTACTATCAAGAAGGACAATTACAAAACTATGGATAGGAAAAAAAAAACTATTACTCTACTCAAGAAAGAAATAAGGCAACAAATACTAACAGAGAAATATGACACACTATCAGGTTTTTTTTTTTAAATTGGAACAATAGATTAAAACAATGAAAGAGGCAATACAAAAACTATATATAAAGGTTTAAAAATGTAAGCTAGGCGAGATTAAGCGCATACAGAGGTGTACACACATATAGTCAATTTAAGATAAAGAGAGGGGGTCATATTCGGTTACTTATAATGTGATCTGTGACAACTAAAACTGTAATGTATTTAAACTCAGTACTTATAAATGGATGAGTGATATTTTATACACTTTAAACATTGTATTTAAATGTATAATGCATTTCTTTCACTGTTATTATCTCATTCTTTTTGTATGTTAATTTAATAAAGAACTTCAATAAAAAAAAGAAGAAAGATACTCAGAAAAATAAAAAAATTATCTTAATTTGTTAAAGTAACAAATAAACTTTCAAAACATCAGAATTTGTAAAATCACTGCTAGAGCTAAATCTAAATATATTAAAATATAAAAGAGAAAGTGCAAAGGTTAAATGCAATAATACTGAAGGACCCAATCTGAAAAGTATATTAATATTAAATACCAAGCACAAAGTGTAATTGTAACACAACTCTCTGCTATATTGCACTGGGCTTGTCTCTCCTTCACATGCATAAATGAGAGAGATCTCACAGTACTGGAGAGTTTTGCCCTTTTTGTTTTGAGCATTCAGTGAGTTCAGCCCCTGCGAAGTCTGAATTACCATTTCTCTCTAACCTTTGAATATCAAGGCCTGCGACAGGAAGGAGTTTATGATTTAACATGAATGTGGTTGAGGAAGTAAGGTGAGAGGCAGATAATCTGTGCTGTTGGCTACCATCTCCAGATGCCCTTTCTAATATTTGCACATCTAGTGATTTTGCAATGTAACCGCAGTTACCCCATCTTACGTTTTTTATTTCACAGGTCACCCACAGGGGGTACACAGTAGAATTCAGAACCTGATCAGAATTGGGCTTGGCGTGTTGGTTCTATCAGCCATTGCGCCAGTTGTCCTGTGCTGTGAAAGCAAAGGTGAGAGATTCTAAAAAGACATAGATTATCTGCAGATAAGAAACATACCTATCCTATATAGTGTAAGATTAATTAGCTGGTAGGGCAGCCTTATGCGTAGCCAAGGTATTTTTAAGTCCCCCAAAGTGTTTGTCTTTACCACCTCTAAAGGAAGTTTATTCCATTGTGTTAAAGGGATATAAAACAATTGTTACCTGTATGATAAAACACCTTCATATATGAGACAAATTTTACAATGAATATTGTATTTTCTATCTTTTCTTAGATTCTCCTGTCCCCAGTACAAAAGAACCCTTGCTAACTAATCACAAACTAATACACAGATATAGCATTGACTCTGTTTCCCTTAAAGGGACAGTCTACTCCAGAATGTTTATTGTTTAAAAAGATAGATAATCCCTTTATTACCCATTCCCAGTTTTGCATAACCAACACTGTTATAATAATGCACTTTTTACCTCTGTGATTACCTTGTATCTAAGCCTCTGCAAACTGCCCCTTATTTCAGTTCTTTTGACAGACTTGCATTTTAGACAATCAGTGCTGACTCTTAGGTAACTCCATGGACGTGAGCACAATATTATCTATATGGCACACATGAACTAACACCCTCTAGCTCTAAAAACAGTCAAAATGCATTCAAATAAGAGGCAGCATTCAAGGGCTTAGAAATTAGCATATGAGCCTACCTAGGCTTAGCTTTCAACTAAGAATACCAAAAGAACAAAGCAAATTTGAAGATAAAAGTAAATTGGAAAGTTGTTGACAATTTCATGCCCTATCTGAATCATAATTAGTTTAATGCTGACTAGACTTTCCCTTTAAGGTGGTTTAGCACTGGTTCAGCTTAGTTAACTATAAATAAGTTATTTATCTGTATTTAAACAAACATACATATATTCCTTTCTAATTTCAATCTTATAGCTAAAAATAAATACCGTATATATATTTCTATATGCACAATAATATTCACACCTAAAATTCCTTGTATGCCCACTGCTATTGCAAGGAATACTTTTCCTATCATGATAGTGTCTGTAAAACTGATAATCCACTTTAAAAGAACTAATGATAACATAGAAGGTGAGGGAGGAGAGTATAAATAAATGCTTACATATACAAAAATATTAACCCAGACCTACCTGGGAGAAAGTAGAACAAGAACAAATTACAGGTGCGTTTTACAGCAACATAAAGTAAAATAAATAATGATAGTATATTGTAATACTGTTTCACTTTAAATAATAATAGTATATTGTAATACTGTTTCACTTTAAATAATGATAGTATATTGTAACACGGTTTCACTTTAAATAATGATAGTATATTGTAATACTGTTTCACTTTAAATAATGATAGTATATTGTAATACTGTTTCACTTTAAATAATGATAGTATATTGTAATACTGTTTCACTTTAAATAATGATAGTATATTGTAATACTGTTTCACTTTAAATAATGATAGTATATTGTAATACTGTTTCACTTTAAATAATGATAGTATATTGTAATACTGTTTCACTTTAAATAATGATAGTATATTGTAATACTGTTTCACTTTAAATAATGATAGTATATTGTAACACGGTTTCACTTTAAATAATGATAGTATATTGTAATACTGTTTCACTTTAAATAATGATAGTATATTGTAATACTGTTTCACTTTAAATAATGATAGTATATTGTAATACTGTTTCACTTTAAATAATGATAGTATATTGTAATACTGTTTCACTTTAAATAATGATAGTATATTGTAATACTGTTTCACTTTAAATAATGATAGTATATTGTAATACTGTTTCACTTTAAATAATGAAACATTTTATGTATTGTTGGAATGGTACTTTAAAAAGCACTTCTGCAAATTACTCCTGAAACTACTAACCTCTCCAAACTTAAGCTCCTTCCTAACCAGTTGGTATCTACTTCGTAAATTATTACTGGGCACTCACATTACTTTTTTTTTTTTTTTGCAGGTAGAAGAAGCTCGGAAAGTATATATGAGGAAGTTGAAATGAAGAAGTGAATCATATTTAAGCTCAATTGTTATTTTGGTCATTATTACACATGTAATTGCTATTAATACAAGTGTGACCTGCCTTCCGTGAGATGGGACTTGATATACTCATGCTAAATAAGCACAGTCTCCTGCAAAAAAGGGCATTCAACTAAAAATGTTGTTCCCCATAAAGGGCCAGATTACAAGTGGAGCGGTATTTTGCGCTTTCGCTTGCGCGTAAAGCCACTCAAAGTAATCTTTTAATGTGAATGGGTTAGCGGGCTGAAAGTACTGTAAATAGTTTGCGTGCACCCAATGGGGCCTATCTATCAAGCTCTGAATGGAGCTTGACAGCCCGTGTTTCTGACGAGTCTTCAGACTCGCCAGAAACACAAGTTATGGAGCAGTGGTCACAAAGACCGCTGCTCCATAACCCTGTCGCCTGCTCTGAGCAGGTGGACAGGAATCGCCGGAATTCAAGTATGATCAGGTTGATTGACACCCCCTGCAGGGGGCAGCGTTGCACCAGCAGCTCTTG
The DNA here is from genome assembly GCF_027579735.1 of Bombina bombina. NCBI lineage: Eukaryota > Metazoa > Chordata > Amphibia > Anura > Bombinatoridae > Bombina > Bombina bombina. Next base: position 391,584,204 of record NC_069505.1, read on the forward strand.
TGAGCTGCTAATGCAATGCTGAATACGGAGAGCGTATTGCTCTCCGCATTCAGCGATGTCTTGCGGACCTGATTCGCACTGTCGGATCAGGTCTGCAAGACATTTGTTACATTGGCCTCAATGTGCGCAAAAATTAGGACTTTGGATGTTGCAACTACGTTAACTTCATCTCTTCATAGACTTTATGCAGCGCTTATTGCTTGTGAGCTAACCCAACACTGCATTAGATGAACTCAACCCAAAATGCGTTATTCATATTTTACATTCCAATGTTCTTCACTTAGAAGAAATTGTTCTTTTGATTTATATATATATATATATATAAATGTTTTTGTAAATAATAAATAATATTGAATAAAACATTTTCATGTTTAAAGTTATTTGAGTGGAAAGGGCTCCAAAGTGTATATGTATGTGTGTACACATATAAAAACATAACTACACACACACACACACACACACACACACACACACACACACACATATATATATATATATATATATATATATATATATATATATATATATATATATATAGACATATATGCAAATATATACACCAATACACATATTTACATAGTAGCATAGTAACATAGTAGATGAGGTTGAATAAAGACCAAAGTCCATCGAGTTCAACCTATACAAATCTAAAATATATACAAAAAGCTCCAGTTAAGATTAAATAATGCCACTAAAAGGTGACCCATTTAAAACTAGCAATCATATCCATGAATTTTGTTTATAGACAGAAATGTATCCAAATATTTTTTAAATGTATCTAGGGTATTGGCATTCACTACCTCCTTTTGTAATGAGTTCCACAACTTTATTGCTCTTACAGTGAAAAAATGTTTCCGTTGCAGGAGATTAAATCTCCTTTCCTCCAACCTTAAATTGTGACCTCTGGTCAGAAACAATTTTCTTGGAATAAACAGAGCTTCTGCCATCTCTGTATATGGGCCTTGAATATATTTATATAAAGTAATCATGTCACCTCTTAAGCGCCTTTTTTCTAAAGAAAACAGACCCAGTTTGGCTAGCCTCTCCTCATAGGTTAAATTCTCCAATCCCCTTATTATCTTTGTGGCCCTTCTCTGGACTTTTTCTAGTTCTGCAATATCTTTTTTTGCGATTGGTCCCCAGAACTGCACTCCATACTCAAGGTGAGGTCTTACCAGGGCTTTATATAGTGACATAATTATGCTTTCCTCCCTTGAGTCAATGCCTCTTTTAATACATGCTAGTATCTTATTAGCCTTTGAAGCTGCTGCCCTGCATTGCGCACCCATCTTTAGCTTGTTATCTATTACTACCCCCAAATCCCTTTCCTCCTGTGTTTGGCTAAGTCTTGTCCCATTTAAATATTACGTTGCCTGCTTATTTTTACTTCCAAAATGTAGAACCTTGCATTTTCCCGTATTAAATCTCATTTTCCATTTACCTGCCCATACTTCTAATTTTTGCAGGTCCCTTTGTAACGAAAGTTCATCCTGCTCTGACCTAATAACCTTACTTAACTTAGTATCATCTGCAAAAATAGAGATGTCGCTATTTAATCCTAGCTCCAAGTCATTTATAAAAATATTAAAAAGAATAGGGCCTAGCACTGATCCCTGGGGTACTCCACTGATTACCTTTGTCCAATCTGAGTATGATCCATTTACTACTACTCGTTGCTCCCTATCTTTTATCCAGTTATTTATCCACAAACTAACATTTTCAGCTATTCCCAGTCTCCTAATTTTGTGCATTAATCTCTCATGTGGCACTGTATCAAACGCCTTTGCAAAATCTAAGTATATCACATCAACTGATTCCCCTTTATCTATATTTTTACTCACTTCCTCATAGAATCTAATTAGATTAGTTTGACATGATCTATTTCTCTTTTACACGAATATGCTCATCAATATAATCTCTTATAATCCCTTCAAATATCTTCCCCACTATTGATGTCAGACTAACTTGTCTATAGCTTCCTGGATCATCCCTACTTCCCTTTTTGAAGAGTGGCACCACATCAGCTTTACGCCAATCCTTGGGTACCATGCCTCATGGACCCTCTACACGTAAGCATTGGGGCATTCATATTTTAAAGAAACATTTACTGCAGCCAGAATTACATATTGTTATAATATCACCTTAGGAATCTATTTCAAACTAGCCAATTAGGGACCTAAAATACTATAGATCTATATATTTATCTATAAAAAGACATGAATATTACTGTAACAAAAGAGTGACATATCATAGGAGTGACAATGTAAAATGCCCACAATGGTCTTAAAAGGACACGGAGTAAGGAAGCTAGGTAGTTTTAAAGGGGCAGGGGTAGATATCCTTAAAGGGACAGTAAACACCCAAATGTTTCTTATTTAAAAAGATAGATAATCCCTTTATTAACCATTCCCCATTTTTGTACAGTTATATTAATATACTTTTTACCTCTGTGATTACCTTGTATCTAAGCCTCTGCAGACAGTCTCCTTATCTAAGTACTTTAGACAGACATGCAGTGTAGTCAATCAGTGAAGACTCCTAAATAACTTCACGGGAGTGAGCACAATGTTATCTATATAACACACATGAACTAACACTGTCTAACTGTGAAAAACTTTCAAAATGCTCTGAGCTAAGAGGCGGTTTTCAACGGTTTAGAAATCAGTTTGAGCCTAGCTAGGTTTAGCTTTTCAAAAATACAACCAAGAGAACAAAGCAAATTTGATGATAAAAGTAAATTGGAAAGTTGTTTAAAATTGCATGCCCTATCTGAATCATGAAAGTTTAGGTTTGACTTTACTGTCCCTTTAAGTAAATAGGCTGTAGATAATCTTAAATAAGTGGATGTTAGAGGGATAGTGGTGGCAGGTAGTCTTAAAGGGCAGGAGTAGACAGGTAGTTTTCCCCAGGTGTAGGCTGGTAGAAATTATTAAAGGGGTAGGGAGAAGATAGTGTTAAAAGGGCAAGTGTAAGAGGTCAGATAATCTTAAAGGAGCAGAGGGTTAAGAGGAGAGGTAGTCTTTACGGACAAGGAGAAGTCATATAGGGGTAGGTAGTCTTAAAGAGGCAGGTGGTAAGATCAGTGGTGGCAGGTGAATTTTAAAGATGGTGGGGTGATAGACCCCACTCCTTGAAATATAGCCCGCAAACAGAAGACTCCTACCATAACGCTACAATATAGTCTCTCTCTCTCTCTCCCTCTATTATATATATATATATGTCCATATTATAGTGGTATTGGAGGAAACATCTGATATATAAGTACTGCTAGTCTCTCCTAATGTATTAGTCTCTCATAAGGATTAAGTAACGTATACATGCCATTGTCACTCCAATAATGTCACAAACACAATCCAAAACATGAGCTTTTGTCATGTTCCGGTGTATATGCACTCAGGACACAGACCCTCAGGGCAGTGGTAGGGAATTGGAGACACCGACCCCTGACCCGGGGAAGAGTATCCTGGACGTGGCTAGATGATATTCTGTGATTCATAGTTGCAAGAAGTTATTGTAGAATTCATGAAGAGTAAAACATATGTATACAATATATTCTGGCTTCAATGTAAACATAAATTGATACTGTGACTTATAGTTAATAGGAGTAGCTGCATGATTCATGAGTGAAAAATATAGCAATGTAAGATGTTCAGGCTTCAGAGTAAACTGGTAGAAGATTGTGTATTCTAAATGCAAAGAGTTGCTGCAGGTTCTCAGTACATAATATTATTTAGGGCTGTATGACAGAGTAATAAGCAGAGCAGCACAGGTAATAGTCAAATTGCAAGTTTAAGGCATTAAATATATTTTGTGCATATATTGGAGAATCACAGGAAAGCTGTTTAACTGAACACATAGATGCAGAGTTCTGATTATATTAATATATAATATTTGCAGGAGGATATTTCAGCTATGACAACTTGTAGCAGTGAATAGTTATAAAGTTCTGAGTATGATGCTGTTGTAGCAATTAGAGAGTGATTATAACCAAATGCATACTTGAAATTTAGAATAAGTTCAGAGTTTGTTAAGTAGCAGTGTCCAGGAAACAAAATGGAATCATATGGAATACTTGCGATTATATTATTTTTTTCTGAGCTTTAAAAGAACATGACAGCTTTACTGTTTTAGTTTAAAAAAAATCAACCATATGAAATGTAATAGCATATAGCAATGATAATACCCTTATTGAGCCAACTCAAGTAAAACATGGTAGTCTATGATATTAGCTCCAGTTCATAACTGAGCAAGGAAATTTGAATGGGTCATCTATTACTATGTCCTCATCTCTCAATCAGTGAAGCAAAGCTCTTTGATACACTATTCCAGATGCTCTGTGCTTCACAGACATCTTGCATAGTAGTCTGATATTGTTTCTTTATTTTTGTTTTGTTCCTTTACACTGATTATATTCTGAGACAAATTTATTTTGTATGTTTTCTGACATATGCAATTTGTATGCCTGAAACTGAACCTCAATAAAAACATTTTTTTAAAAAACAAGACATTTTTCAAAAAAGCAAATGCCAAAACTGATGTGCATTCTAACAGCTGCCACTTAGATCAGTGGAAAACAAACATTCCAAAGGGGCAATTCTTAAGATTACGGAAAAATTGGTCACCCCTAGAAGATTTTTTTTTGTTTTAAATCTTTTTATTGTGAGAACAAATAGAATAACAGTCCATTACATAATATACCAACATTGAGTGTATCCACACAGGGATCATCTACTGTTCAAATGACCAAAAGGTTACAAAGGTCAATGGACATAACATAAAGTATAACATAAGAGATGTGTAAAGTCAACCATAGTTGATAGATAGATGATCGGGGTCTACAAGTTGGTGAAAGGAATATAACAGTTCTCATTTTACATTTTATGTCACACAGCAAATAATATCCCATCTCATTAGGTGTCTCAAAAGTCACATCTTATAGGTATGTGGGAAGGAATGGGGAAGAGGGGGAAGGAAAGGAGAGGAGAAGAAAAAAAAAATAAAAAAAAAAAATAAAAATAAAATAAGACGAGAAATAGGTAGAATATCAGGTCTTTACTTTGGAAACTTCTCTATCCATGGAGCCCAGATATCAATATACGTGTCCATCTTATCAAGTACAGAGTAAGAGTAGGACTCCACTTTCTGTATAAAATGTATAGTGGACATAATTTGTGAAAAAGCAGGGGGTGATTTCTGTTTCCATGCTCTGGCTATCTCTAATTTAGCGGACATGAGTAGATAGATAATGAGAGATTTATGGGCTTGGGGCATAGTTGGAAATCCTATATGTAGGAGACAAGTCTGAGGGCTAAGTGTGTAAGCAAAGTTGAATGACTTGCAGATCTGGAACAATTGCGTCCAAACTTGTGTGATTTTGGGGCAGAACCACCAGATATGACTCTGCGTACCTAGCATACCACATCCTCTCCAACAAGTAGGGGGGTGATTGGCATGTATTTTATGAAGAGTATAAGGTACAAGATGCCATCTAACCGTGATCTTATAGAATAGCTCCCATAGGGTTGCACAATGGAGTAATTTTCTGGTAAATAGTATCTCCCTATTCCAGGTCTCAGTATCGGCGGTGAACTCAAGCTCTCTCTCCCAAGCAAGATGTTGTGAGATCTTTAGGCATGGTTGAGAATCAAGTAGAAGGTCATAGTGGAACGAGAGAATTCCTCTTGTCAAGGAAGTTGAAGACCATCTATGTTCCCATACAGTGGGCTCCCTAAGATCCTGCTTAGGAAATCCCCATGCTCTAAGAAGAGAGCAGAAACGAAAAGCTTCAAAATGAAGTGGGGGAGGGATCATGAAATCCTCGCAAACTCTACTGTGTGAAAGCGTATTTGTGCTACTATAAAAATCTGAGATTATAGTTACCCCTAGTCCACGCCACGCTGCTATGTGTGCGTCAGGCAAACAAAAGAGGGAACTAGCTACTGTCTGCCGTGGGGAGGGATGTGGTGCGATAGAAGAAAGGTGCCGAATCTGATTCCAGAACTTAAGTAGGTCAGAAATTACGGCGTGGGTGATTTGAAGGGAGCCCTGTCTATGTGAGGGAATCCATGGGAGATCGGAGAGTGATAGTTCCCGAGGGAGGAGTGATTGCTCTATTTCCCTCCAGGATGGGGTAGTCGTATTATCACTCCAGCTCCGTAGATGGGCCAATCGTGCCGCCTGATAATAGTAAAGAATGTTTGGCAAACCAAGACCGCCACTTGTGGTATCCCTCTGTAATGTACGCGTTGAGGTTCTAGGCTTTCTACCCTTCCAAATATAATTGGTGATAAGGCTCTGCAATCTGTTTAGTATAGGTCTGGGTATATTGACTGGTAGAGAGCGGAATAGGTAAAGAACCTTAGGGATAAAAGACATCTTAATGGCAGTTATTCTGCCAGTCCAAGAAATCTCACGGAACTCCCAGGACTCCAAAAGTCTCCGCCATTCAGGGAGCCTGTCCACATAGTTTTTAGTAATCACCATAGGTATAGATATACTAAGGTGTGTTCCCAGAAGCTTTATACTATTTGTAGACCATTGAAAAGTAAATTGTTTCTGCAAGGTAGTCAAGTCTGGTGGTGGTATGTTCAGATGTAGAGCTTCTGTCTTACTGATATTTAATTTGTAATGGCTAAGTCTACCGAAGCGAGTCAAGAGTTGAAAAACAGCCTGTACCGAAGTGGATGGGTTAGTTAGAAGGAGTGTAATGTCATCAGCGTACAATGCTATCTTGTGCTGTGACTTCCCAAAAGTGATTCCTGAGATAGTTGGATTCAATCTAATCGCCTGAGCTAAGGGCTCTATTGAAAGAGCAAAGAGGAGTGGTGAGAGAGGGCACCCTTGCCTGGTACCGTTTGAAATTTCTAGAGGGGCAGATTGGAATCCTACTCCCCGCACTCTAGCCGAAGGACCCAAATATAAAGCTTTAATGGCTAAGATAAAATCGTTCGGAAATCCGAACACTCGAAGAGTCTCCCACAGGTAGTCCCAGCTCACCCTGTCGAAGGCTTTCTCAGCATCTAGTGACAGGGCGAGCATGGGAACTTTTAATCTGGCTGCCTCCAGTAATATATCTAGGACCCGTCTTGTGGCATCCGGTCCCTCCCTCTGCGGGATAAATCCGACTTGGTCCGTATGAACCAGACTCGGAATTACTCTGGATAATCGTGTAGCTATGATTTTTGCGTAAAGCTTCGTGTCTAAATTGAGGAGGGAGATAGGACGATAGCTACCACAATCTAGGGGGTCTTTGCCAGGTTTCAAAATTGTGGTAATAACGGCCTCTAGAAACTCAGTTCTGAAACAACCTCTGCTTTTCACCTCATTGAAGACCCTGCAAAGAATAGGAGTCAGAATAGGTTCAAAAGTTTTATAAAATTGCCCTGTGAAACCATCGGGACCTGGGGATTTAGAAGTTTTAATGCCTTTTATACTGAGATATACCTCTTCAGGGGTAATTGCAGCCGAGAGGACTGATTGTGCCTCCTGTGGAACTGTAGGCAAGTTCAGTGTTCCTAAAAATGCAGAAATCTCGGCGGTGGAGTCAAGTTTATGAGGCTCACTGGCTTCTAGGTTATACAATTTGGAGTAAAATTTCCTAAAGGTCTCTCCGATGTCTCTAGGAGAGGTCACTATACTATTTGTTGTTTGTATGCGAGTTATTTTAGTCTGCGCTGTCCTACATTTCAGTTTCATAGCTAGAAGTGAAGAGGCCTTATTGGACCTATAATAATATATCTGGTTGAGCTTTTCAAGATTAGTTTGGGTTCTCTGATACTCAATACTTTTAATTTGCCGCATCACTTCAGTGAGTTGTGTATTTAATGTCGTGGAGTAAGAGGAAGACAATTGATTTCTGATGGATCTAAGTTGACAGGTAAGTGATGCCAGAGTCGCTCCCCGCGTTTTCTGCAGATGAGAGGCCTTAGCAATATAGTGTCCTCTGAAAACTGCTTTAAGGGAGGCCCAAAGGACCTCGGTAGAGACTTGAAGTGTATCGTTAGTGGTTAAGAAGTCAGTGATAGCCTCTTTAGCTTCAGTCTGGTATATAGGGTGTGTTACTAGGAAATCTTTGAGTCGCCACATCGGGGGATGTAAAGAAGTTAGGTTTGGACCGATAATTATCAATAGAGAGTCATGGTCAGACCATGAAATCGGGGAGATCTTCGCATAAGTAACATGTTCTAGGGCACGTGCTCTAAGAAAAAAGAAATCTATACGTGTGTGAGACTTATGGGAGGGGGAATAGAACGTGAACTCTTTATCCATTGGATTAAAAGCTCTCCACACATCATACAGATTGTATGGACAAAGCAATTTTTGAAACGCTACTGACAGAGGATGAGTGGTTCTTTCAGATAGAGAGATCTTAGGTCCTATCCTATCTAGTACGGGATCCCAAATTAAATTGAAGTCTCCTCCAAGAATTAACTCGCCTTGTTTTACCGCCGAGACTGAAACCAGGAGTTGTTTAAGGAATTTGATTTGTCTTACATTAGGAGCGTAAATATTGACTAGTGTGACTAATTTGTCATTTAATTTGCATATTAATATAATAAATCTGGCTTGAGGATCTCTTTCTTCATATATGGTTTCGAATGTGAGTGATGAACTAATCAAAATTGCAACTCCTCTAGATTTGGAGGTGTATGGGGCCGAGATAACAACTGGAAACCTCTTAGTCAATCTAGGGATATCTGTATTTGTTGTCCAATGTGTCTCCTGTATAAAGGCGACTTCAACTCTGGATCTTTGGAGCATATTTACTAGTAGGCTACGCTTAGTGGGAGAGTTGAGTCCCTGCGTATTTAGTGTAAGTATACGAAGTTGTGCCATTATAGCAAATTCAGAGAAAAAAAAAAGGGGGGTGAGGGGGAGGGAAAAGACGGGTAAGGGTAGAGATATGTGACCCACTAGATAAAGACTATCAGTTAGGGAACTGAAGAGATGGGATATACGGTAGATAGTATAAGGGGGGAGGGTTGCAGCGGGCAAAAGCCGCTCGAAAGTGGTGAGGGGAAGGGGCCTGGAGGGGGGGAAAAGGAGCAGCAGGTAGTATGTGGATGATAGTGCTCATGGAGGCGCACTAGTAACTATGCGTTAGTGGTGAACCAAGTTTAGTAAGTGGTCGTGAGAGAGAAAAACAATATATAAAAAAAATAAATAAAAGTAAAAGTAATGGGGGAAATATCAGTCTCTTGAGGAAAAGGGGGGTAGTGGTAAGGAAATGTGGACGGGAAGGGGGTAAGAAGAGGAATCAAAAGAAAAGAGGGTAAGAGTTACTATGTATGAGAGAGGTAGGGGAGTGCCAGGAGGTCATTGAATCAGAGTGGAACGTCTCCACCTAATGAGGGCGATGGAAGAACAGGGGTTCAAATATAGAGGAGTATGCACAGGTGCGTGCGATGGTGACTCAAAGGGGATCAGCATAGGTGGTCGTTTCTTAGTATAGTCAAGTATACAGTCAACAGTCATATGAAAAAAAAGATATATAAATACATATGTATTAAGGAGTACAGTATTAATATTTGCAGTTCAAAATATGCGACCCTTTACAACAATAAATAAAAAAGACAAAATAATAATAGGACAAAAGAAACCCAAGTTTATATTGAGATATATATAACTAGAAAATAAGGATTTAGAACTAGATTAATAAAAATAATAATACGGTTAAGATTCTATGAGTGATTACCTCTCTAAGTACAGGATATTGGTCCCTAGAGGGCCTACTTCTAACAAGTAGAATAGTATCAATTATTGAAAAGGGGCAACAGGGTCATATGGCTCCGTCTCTTATTAAGATGTGATTTGGGGAATAAATAGGAACGGCTGTCACATTCAAATATCTAAGAAATATAATTAACAACTTCAATAGCTACATCATAGATCGTTCCTGGGATTTGAGGAGAGGCTAGATCCCATAGGGTGAATCACAGCATTGTAATCAGCCTTAACGTGTGTTGGGGGACTTTCAAGAAAACTGTTTTTTTTTTCCTTTCTTTTCCCTTTTCCTTCCCTTTTTTTTTTTTTTGTCCCTCTTTATTCCCTTTAGAGACAAACAACAAATAAGAGAAATATATTCAGCAACATGAAGGAATACATTGAAACCAGATAACCAATGTTCAATAAAATAAACAGTGTAAATAGGTATACCTATACGTAAATCTCTGTGATTGTGAGAAGGGTATTCGGGAGTATATGTACCTTGAACACATGGCTAAGGAGGCTGATACCAAAACTCGCGTTGTTATTGCACCTATCATATTCAAGGTTGTCTTTCTAAGCGTGCAGTGTCTGATTATATGGGTCCTTCTGAGGATATCTCGCATAGGACAGAGAATTAAATACTAAATGTACGGTGGTGTAAGGCATGTGTATGTAAGAAGGCCTCCATCTAGGTGTCTAAGTGAGGTGTGGGCGAGGGTGTAGGATTTGTCAATGCGAATAATGAAAATACCTAATTTGGGGTGTATGTGTGAGCCTCAGAAGTATAGGGGATTAAGTCAGTGTACTACTAGCTAAATAGAGACCAGGGCAAAATACATCTCCAAGCTAGGAGGTATGGAACTGTGTTAGACACTTTAGATAAATTAAAAGAAAGAAAAAACAAACAAAAAAAAAACACAAGAGAAAAACCTAAACATTGAAAATATGTAACAAACAAATACAACCAATAACAACCATTTATAATATAGTTAGGTCAATACATTACCGACAGGCCAAAGTCCCTTCACTTTAACTGTATTTAGTCCTGGAATCAGAGAGCCTCCCTGAAACCATATGCTCAAAAACAATTGTCCATGAGTAAGGGGATTGAATATACTGAAGAGTGGTATTGAAAATCTTGCATGTCTCTATGCTCCAATCAATCTACGATCAAGTGTCCTCTGCTTGATGAAGGACATCCTTCCTCTTGGTTTGGTAGCTGAAGGTTTGTGGTAAGGGTCTCCAGGAAGGAGCGGAGATGTTCAATCTAGTAGGCCTCCCTGTAGATTCTTTCGGCTGGTCCGGTACATGAAGTAGTTGTAGGGACTGTAGAAGCTTTACTCCTTGTTCTAGAGAGGAGATGGAGTAAGAACGGTCCTCCACTTGGAAGTACAACTTTACAGGGAACCCCCATCTATATTTGATACCATTCTGCCTCAGACATTGGGTGACCTGCTGAAATGTGCGTCTCTTAAATAAGGTATAGGTTGAGATATCAGGGAATATCTGGATTGCCTGGAATGGGTCTTTCAAGGTTTTGTTTTGAAAAGAGGCTCTAAGGATCTTTTCCTTGAAGGTAAAGTAATGTAGCCTCACTATCACGTCTCTAGAAGAACCTGAGGGTGAGGTTCTTGGGTGCATAGCTCGATGTGCCCTGTCCATGATGGCATCTTGTGTTTGTACAGGGCCCAGGAGTTCAGAGAACAGATCCATGAGATATTTAGGGAGTGCTACAGAGTCTACATCTTCCGGGATACCGCGTATCCTCAAGTTATTTCGGCGGGATCTATCCTCCATGTCCGCCATTTTCGATTCGAGATCTGAGACAGTTTCTGCCAATGTTTGGGTGTAGGCTAACAAATTAGAGTGATCCAAATGTAAGTCTTCTTGCTTTTTCTCCAAAGTCTCCGTTCTATCCCCTAGGGATGAAATATCTCGCTTCAGCTCTGAGACTGACATTTTCAAATCATGTTTAATAGAGGCATGATGAGAGTCCATTTTTTCAGATAGCTCCTTTATGGATTCCATTATAGAACCGTATGTATTGGTTGACCTTTCGTTGAGAAGGGGGGTGGCTCTACGAGAATCTTTGTTAGAAGGTAGTGATTCTCTAGAATCTTCATCCGAAAATTCCTGTTCATAATGAGCTTTACTGGTAAAATGATCTGAGAGGGTCCTTTTTGGGATATCAGATTGCTTTTGCTTCTTTCTTTGTGCATTAGACATTATGATGAAGGGGTCTGGATAGATAGGTACTACAGGTGATTCGTGCGTAGTGTAGTTGTAGTAGCCCCTGTAAGATAGGATATATGGAGACAAGAAGCCTGGCACTCCCCTAACTGATGTTGTTCTACTCCGCCATCAAGGGAGATATGAGGTCTGTTAGAGAAGGGGTGCTGCTGTATTTAATAAAGGCTCTTTGTTGCCGCTGGGCACTTACATCTATGTTTGAAAGTCAATCTCTCCCCAGGGGTGTTTCTCACTTCAGAGCAATTTGGGAAAAAGGAGTTGTGGTATGACCCGTAGGCAAAAAGGGCCGACGGGAAAGGAGGGGGAGAGAAAGCAAAATACAGTCACTTAAAATAATATGGCTTTTTAACTGCCTGCGTAGCAACTACTGTGTCTCAGAGATAGAGAGTTCCTTTCCTTATGCAGTGCAGGCTATGTGAGGTGATGCAGGCCTCAGAAAATCAGCATGTATATAGTGGGCCTTCTACTGCTTGGTTAATGCTTTGAGTCTCACATATGGCAAATCTTTTGTCTAGAACAGCCTGCGAATAATATTGTGAGCTGTAGAGGAGTCTTTACTGTATGTCTGGGAAATTATTTGTTAATAAACAGTGTACGTGCCACATGCACCAGGCCAGGTTAGATGCGTTACATAGAAACTGAGAGCTGCACTGGGCCTCTGCACGCTGTTGTTTAGAGTGGCTCAGTCAATATTAAATGTATGTGTGTCTGTTTTCAGTTGTCTCCCAAAGTTCTCAAAAGACCAGCCCTGCCTGATAAAGGGCCTCTACTCCGTAATCAGGTGCTTACAAGAAATGGTACGGAGTGAGGTTGAGTGGGTCCTGGGGAGATTGAGGGCACAGGAGGTTAAGAAGTCAGCTGCTCACCTTATGAATAATGCCGGCTACGGTGATCCAGAGCCCCACTTGTAGTAGTATGTCCTCTGTCTAGCGAGCGGCGCGGAGCAAGGTCTGTATCAGGCCGCTGTTAGAAAACTGTCTGCTCAGCTCTGCGGTGTCAGCGGGTGTTCTCCGCTGCGATAATAAACAGCCTCCAGCTCTTTGTATCAGGTGGGCTTTAGTCTCCGGTCCAATGTGTGGCAACGCAGGCAGTCTGGCCGACCTAATGGAATGTAGCAGGTCCGGTAATATAAAGAGAGGTTAACTTAGCGCCATTCAGGATCTAGTGGGCCTCCAGAGGTAAACTCCTGCCACTTGTGCCAGACTCTTGCGATCTGATCCCAGAACCTCACAGGTTAGCTTGAAACGTCCCAGTATGTCATCGGAGTCAGGGATATTATAAATAAAAGAAAAAAAAGTATTTTAGTCTTAAAAAGTGGTAGTAAATAGGCAATTATATAAACTTGGGTCACAGAGCTATGTTAAGGTGCGACCATCCTGTAGCGTGGCTAGCTCCGCCCCCCCGTCTGATATTGTTATAGCATCTTTTGCTACCTCTTAATATTGTTTTGTATTAATTGATTTGTAGTATATGATTTCTTATATAAATTGTAATATATGTTCTATTATTATTATTATTATCAGGTATTTGTAGAGTGCCAACAGATTCCACAGCGCTATAAACATAGGTGGTATACAAGATAACTTTTATAGGGATCAAATGGGTAGAGGGCCCTGCCGAGAGTTGCACTGCTGTAGTCGAATTTTACAGGGCCATTGCTAGGATTTTTGGCCACACAGGTGAGGATACATTTTGCCACTCCCCCCGATTACATACCATCCCATTACTAGTTAAAGGGATATGAAACTCAAATTTTTATATCATAATTTAGATAAAGCATGGCATTTAAGCAACTTTCTAATTAACTCCTAATATCAATTTTCTCTGTTCTCTTGGTATCTGTATTTGAAAAGCAGGAATGTAAGCTTAGGAGCCAGCCCATTTTTAGTTCAGCACCTGGGTAGCACTTGTTGATTGGTGGCTAAATTCAAATCAAACAGTGGTAGTGCTGCATAGCAAATCAGACAGTGGTAGTGCTGCATAGCAAATCAGACAGTGGCAGTGCTGCATAGCAAATCAAACAGTGGTAGTGCTGTATAGCAACTCAAACAGTGGTAGTGCCGCATAGCAAATTAAACAGTGGTAGTGCCATATAGCAAATCAAACAGTGGTAGTACTGCATAGCACAGCACTGTCACTTATCATGCAGTAATAAAACATTGCTGTGTCACCTACTATCCAGTGTCCTAATCATAACCCCAGAAGAGGCACTGACTATACTGAGTGCTAAATGCAGTACCTACACCACAGTCACCTTACATCATCATATAATGGACCTGCAGGGATAACCATGTCTCTGCCAGCAGCCTGAGCATGTGAAAGCTGTGCCAGCAATGCAGTAGCCATGAAGTTGCTAGTGATGGTGCAGTGTGAGGCTTATTCACACAGACAGACACTAACACACAAAGACACAAACATGCATAGACACATCTACAGACACAAACATACACTTACACAGTCATACAAACAGTCAATAATATACATATACAAACACATACATACACTAACAGAAAGTCACAAACACTAACACACATACAAACATACACTAACACACAGTCACAGACACTAATAAACACCCACACGTACACTAACGCACAGTCACAGACACATACACTAACACACAGTCACAGAGACTAATACACATATACACACACACATACACTAACACACAGTCACAGACCCTAATACACATGCACACACACATACACTAACACACAGTCACAGACACTAATAAACACGCTAACACACAGTCGCTAATAGCTAATACACACACACACACACACACAGTCACAGACTCTAATAAACACACACACATACACTAACACACAGTCACAGACACATACACTAACACACAGCCACAGACACTAATACACATATAGACACACACATATACTAACACACAGTCACAGACACGAATACACATATACACACACATACACTAACACACAGTCACAGACACTACTAAACACACTAACACACAGTCGCTAATACACACACTAACACACAGTTACAGACACTAATACACATATACAGACACACATACACTAACACACAGAGTTCCATTTATCAAGCTCCTATTGGAGCTTGAGGGCCCGTGTTTCTGGCGAGTCTTCAGACTCGCCAGACACACAAGTTATGGAGCAGCGGTCTAAAGACTGCTGCTCCATAACCCTGTCCGCCTGCTCTGAGCAGGCGGACAGAGATCGCCACAATTCAACCCGATCGAGTACGATCAGGTTGATTGACACCCCCCTGCTGGCGGCCAATTGGCCGCGAATCTGCAGGGGGCGGCGTTGCATCAGCAGCTCACAAGAGCTGCTAGTGCAATGCTGAATACGGAGAGCGTATTGCTCTCCGCATTTAGCGATGTCTGTCGGACCGACAGACATTTGATAAATAGGCCTCACAGTCACGGACACTAATACATATATACAGACACACATACACTAACACAGTCACAGACACTAATACATATATACAGACACACATACACTAACACACAGTCACAGACACTAATACATATATACAGACACACATACACTAACACACAGTCACAGACACTAAAACATATATACAGACACACACACTCTAACACAAATAAAGTGCTGCTGCACTGCAAATATTTAAATGACTACATAAAGAGTATGTAGTAAGATAGCGGACAGAGCCAGGCCAGCATTGCATAAAAGTAACCAATATGACTAGGTTTACAGATGTAAGGGAAACCACAAAGCCCATGCCCCTAAATAACCCCAAATATCTAATGTATTTGGTCAATACCCTCTAAACATACACGGAGTAGGAGCTATTTTAAATGTTGCCTAGAGTACATGATACAGACACACCAAATACCTTTCTTAAAATGCCCCTGTCCCTGAGACATAGTTTTCCAATTTAAACATTATTTTTTTATATTATTCTTTGTCCCTTAGTTCTTGTTGTTTTATTTTTTTAAATGTGTTTTCCTTTCATCTCTGCCTCATTTTCAGACTGCAGCCGTTGGCCCCTGAGGCTGTGTCACTCACACAGCTGCCTGTATATCAAGTTCAGCTGCAGGCAGGCAGCACTGTGTGCATATTGGAAGTTCCAATGCTTTTCTCACTTTAGAGAATTGATTCTTAGCCAGGATGTCACAAGCCCAAGTTAAGAATGTCATGCGTAGCTTTTTGTTATATTTTATTTCCAGATTATTTGCATATCATTATTGTTATAAATTTGTCTCATTCATTTGATTTCTTCAACACTGTCATGTCGTGTGTCATGTGCACAGCCCCGGGCCATGCGTCAATCACTTCTTATGGCCATTGGCCTCTGCACCCCCCCAGACCCCCACCCTCCCCTCCCTCCCTCCTACCTCTTCAATGTACACTTTGGTACCGGTCTGGGGTGGGCGTCAGCCATGACCTCCTCACTTACTTGGTGGCTCCTGCCGCTCCTTCACTTTTAGAGACAAGTCCTTTCTCAGTAATGTGGCGCCAGGCATCCTTTGCTTGCTGTGGCTGTAGGGCTCTTGTGCTAAACGGTTAACCTGCCTATCAATCTATGCTTACTTAGTAACGTATGGAGTCACTCACTGGCTACTGTTTGACTGTGACTGAGCGGGAAACATGAGGGAGATGATCTCCTCCCTCACGTTTCCCACTCAGTCACCATCAAACAGCAGCCAGTGAGTGACTCTATACGTTACTAAGCAAGCATAGATTGATAGGCAGGTTAACCGTTTAGCGCAAGAGCCCCACAGCCACAGCACACAAAAATAGTTACATTAGATTAGAAGTTGCAGCTGGCTTCAGGCTGGTTCAGCCAGGCACAGATTAATGTTGTGTGTGAAGTGCACTACAGGCAGCCACTGTAGAGCATTACCACACTGGAAATATTTTCACTCACAAGCAAGGCATTAAAGGCAGATTATCCTCCTCTTCTCGGCGACCGCCTATTTTGCCTTACACAAACGCCGGCCCTGGACTCTTATGAAGGTGATCTACAAACAGCTGGGCTCATAGGCTTACATTCTAAGGGGTTCAAGGGGAAAGCAATGGAGTTTGGAAAGGCTAGTGTAGGTTGTATGCATCCCTGAATAGTAGAGTTTTTAGGGAGCGCTTGAAGCTGTTGAAACTATGGGAGAGTCTTGTGGAGCAAGGTAGGGAGTTCCACAAGATGGGGCCAGTCTGGAGAAGTCCTGTAAATGGGAATGTGAGGAAGTAACAAGAGGGGAGGAGAGTAGGAGATTGTGAGCAGAGCGAAGGGGACGAGAGGGAGAGTATCTGGAGACAAGGTCTGAGATATAGGGGGGAACAGTGCCGTTGAGGGCTTTGTATGTCAGAATGAGGATTTTGTGTTTAATCCTGGAGGCAAGAGGAAGCCAGTGAAGGGATTGGCAGAGAGGTGCAGTAGATGAAGAGCGACGTGTAAGGAAGATAAGCCTGGCAGAGGCATTCATTATGGATTGTTCTATAATTTATTAATGGATAAATGGATGGCAATTTACAGTTGTTAATGAAATATCTTATTGTATCCACTACTCCTAGATTCTTTAGCTTAGCAGTGTTTTTTAACCTCAGTACCTACTTATTTATAGCACCATACAACTACTGACCTGAGCAGGTGATAGGCTCCTCCTGTGTGCAGGGCTGAGAGTTGCACTGCACATAACTGTCCCGGCCTACTGCCTGGGTAAGCATGGCCTTGGCAGCAAGGTGAATTGTTCGGCTCCTCCTCTGTGCAGGGCTGGGCTGGTAGCACTTCCTGCTATCTCAGAGCTCCCTCCACCTGCACAGTGTCACAATCTACTGTGTGCTCTCCTCTGTACCAACCCCTCCCATGCTGCCAGCCAATGGGAGGATAGGAGCCCTGTACTATTTTCTCAAGGTCGTCTTAGCCTAAATGACCAAATGAGGAGTGAATGGGGTGACATTAGAAATGACTTAAAGAAGCAGACTGAGCATTTTTAAAATGCTCTCAAACAGGGCAGATTTAAAAAATGCCCTTAGACATTGACTGTTGTCTAAGATTTTTTTTTTTAATATAAACTTTGTTATTTTATATTTTAAATTAACCCCCAAACCTCTCCTGAAGATAAAGGAACTAATAAACTGACAGTCCAATGGCAATTTATAATTAATGGCCAAATGTATTTATAATAGTGATGACAATTTATTAATGACAGTTTAATGGCATTTTATTTTTTTATTTTTTTTTGCCCACAACACTGGTGGGGCACTGGCTGCCCCTATTGCCCTTATTAAAGGGACACTAAACCCAAACTTTTTCTTTCATGATTCGGATAAAGCAAACAAAAGCAACTTTCTAATGTATTCCTATTATAATTTTTCTTTGTTCTCTTAGTATCTTTATTTGAAAGGCAAGAATAAAAGCTTAACCCCTTGAGTGCTAACGATGGCTCTGGAGTCGCAGAGTTTCCCACTCTGGTGCTAACGATGGCTCAGAGCCGTCGCTAGCACTCTCCTACCTTGAGGGAAATCTGGGGGTTCCCACCCGCTCCTACCCCGGCGATCGTGCCTGCATAGTGACAGGCATCGTCGGGGCTTCACGTTTCGCGCTGTGAAGTCACGCACAATGACATGATGACGTCACCACGCAACTTTATTAAAAATTTACAATACAATGTATAGGGAAAGGGGGAATGCTGCTTAGAAGCCCGTATCTCAGGCAGCTACAGACCCCCAAGGTAATTACCTAACCTTTCCAACGGTGTAAGTCTTGGGGATCTGGAAAAAAAAATACAAAAGTTAAAAAAAAACAACTTAAAAAAACAAAACAAAAAACTTAAATCACCTTAGCACCCAGGTGGGAAAGTGCTTAGCACTCAAAGGGTTAAGGAACTGGCCCATTGTAAGTTCAACACTTGGGTAGCGCTTGCTGATTGGGGGCTAAATGTAGCCACCAATCAGCAAGCGCTATCCAGGATTCTGAACCAAAAATGGACCGGCTCCTAAGCTTTCTTTCCTGCTTTTTCAAATAAAGATACCACGAGAACGAATAAAAATTGATAATAGGAGTAAATTAGAAAGTTGCTTAAAATTGCATGCTCTGTGGTTCCGGTGGAGGAGGAGCAAGTATTAGCTGCTGAGCTCCCTGCTCCAGTCCTAATTGCTGTTGGCGGTAACTCTTTCGCGCCTTACCCCAGGAAATGGGGTTGCTACCTGGATAACAGTTATACCGTTCCTGGAACCTAACAGTGCCTTTCCATCGCATTGTTTGCTATACAAACCTTGCTAGACTCAATCTTGCTACTGGGTTGCCTTTCACTTGTTAGAGGAAAATTTGTACGGAAGACAACCTTCACTTCCCCAGTTTGTCCCCCTCCTTACCTAGCCCTGGACTTTCTCACCCCCTGGGTTAAACCGGAGTTACAAGTCGCAACAATACCGCAATAATAAGCACACAGTTAAAAACTTTTTTTCTTCTTTTTTTTTTGGTGTCATCTTCCCTCCCCTTAGGATAGGACTTACCTTTCCCGGCATTAAGATCTTTCTACGTTTTGTCTACACTCACCGCCATATGCTCAGAGGGATCGTCATGCTTGGAGGTGATCTGCCATCTGTTTGACCTGTTGGAGCCTAGCTGTCCCCCTGCCACAGAGTCGGCTGTTCCTGTCTGTGACCTGGCCCCTCCTCCCCCACCGGTGCTGCGAGGGAGGGGGTGAGCGTTGAATGGAGCGCTGAGTTGGTGTGCTTCCGAGAGGTCCCTCTTCAGTCTGCCTGCTTTCTCCTCGTTCCGGCTATCTTGAAGCTGGTATCCCTCTCTCCTCTCCCACCGGTGCTGCGAGAGAGGAGGAGGGCTCTGTTGGGGCGAATCGTGCCTGAAGTGAGGGCAAGAAGAGCGGGTGAAAGCTAGCCGCAATACGAGGATCCTGGTTCCTGTGTATCTCAGCATATTCCCTGCGGCGGTGAGTGAGTGAGAGGAAGCTGGGGTAAGGTGAGCCTTGCAGGATATTTCTTGACACTGTTTTTCTGGTAACAAGAGAGGGGTCATCACTGGACTTAAGGGTTTGACAAGTATATCCCTAGGAGCCAATCTGATATCGGTATCTCTTTTCTTGGGCATAATTCTTAGCAGAAGATTTTTGCATTAACTTAACACCTATGGATAACATAACATCACTCATGCTCGTATAAGGAAGAAGGAGGGGAGAGACTGTGAGGAAGGAGAAGAGGAGTGGGATAACAGAGGGGAAGAGAAGGAAGGAAAGAAAGAAAGGAATTTAAATAAATAATATAGGATAAACTACAAAAATTGCAACAAAAAGAGACAAAAGCAGTATAAACTCTTCATTCATATTTTGTTCTGCAAGTTTTTATTTCTCTCATTCTTCTCAATTTGGTTGAACTATTAAGGGGCCTATAGCCCTGAAAATCGCTCCCTCTGGAAGAAAAGTTTCTCCTCTGCTCGAATTTAATTGAATTATAGATGTTACAAAGTTTTTTCTGCTAAGCTTTATTACTTCTAGGAGCTTAAATTGTTACTCTTCAAGTTACACCACAATATCAAAATCTTTTTCTGTTGTGTCTTAATTTGTTTTTTTTTTCTTTTTTTATGTTTTTTTTTTTCACAGCAGGAGGTAAACTGTTTCAACTGTCTGGTAGCGCAAAATTATTCTAATGTTAAAGAGTACAACCCCTCTTTTTCTCCTAAGATAATTATATCTGACATTAACCTGAGTTCCCCCTCTTGATTTAATTTATTGCAATAGTACAAAATTAAATACCAATGGGCTCTTTAAAATCTATCTTTTGAATCTAGGATCTTCCCATTGCTATACAAAAGGTGTTAAAAGCATTTATCGCTGTATCCAGGAATTTATCTATCTATAACACAGACACCTCTGGTATAAATTAATATCCCCGGTGTCTATGCCTGATAGGCATTAAGATTTTCTGAAAATTAATGGGTTTTCGCTGCTAAGACCCCAAAGAGAAAAAATTAATTCTTTATTTTTCTATAATATTGGTCTGCTGACGTGTCTCTTTACATTATATTTTTTCCTTTCTTTTCTCAAGGACATTCTCAGAACTTGTTGAAATCTTTCAGCAATATTATACTACTGTATTGTAAAATATTACAAACTTTTTTTTATCTCCTAAATATTTTCTATTTTTTCGGGGGGGTTTTCTCCCTTGGGGTTAATTGTTTGGTCCTTCTCCCCCTGAGCAGCAGCAGGGGGAGCAGGGAAGACACTTCGCTGCGGAAGTGTCAATTGAACTAACTTGGGCTTCCCTGCCTTGGTATATGCTCTTAGACACCACTGGAATTACTGTAATGGAATATAATTTTACTTAACTAATTGCTGATATGTTTCTCTTTGTGTGTTAAAGTGGTAATGCATTGACTAATAGGCACTATAGGCAGGGTTTTTCTTTTTGCTGCCAATTTCCCTCTGTGTTATTGCCCCTCTCCCTCCCACCTTAGGTGGGCTCTTCTCCCCTGGTTACTGTCAGAGGAACAACACTATAAATTTATAACTGTTCTATCAAGAGGGGAATTGAGAGCTGAAGAGGCGAAAAAAATAAATAAAAATAGTCTCTCACTGAGTAAGTTACAAAACTCTATACACAGAACTTCTTACATAAATATAGTTTTCTGCCCTTCTAAGCTGGGATTCAATAAAAACGTATACTGTTACAGGGAATTAGCTTAACTTATAGGCTATTCCTTGTCTAGGAGAGAGTAAGTAGAGGGGTACAAGAAAGGGAAACTATAAAGTTAAAGAAAAGCCAGGTATAAGAAACAATCTCCTTTATTGAAATAAAAAGGCCAGAAGGGGCAAACCAAGTGGAAAATTTAAGCGAAGTAGGGAAAAAGGGAGGTGGGTTTAATAAACCCAAAAATTGCTGTTTCCCCCCATAGGACTAAAGGAGAACATACACATTAAATTCACAAAACCCCCACTCACTTGTCCATTTTTCCACAATATAAAGTAAATAATTAGGTGGGTCACGACCCATCTAACTTTTTCACAAACACTGATTCCCCCCTTTTACCTCACGAAATCACTCCACAAACCCACCCCTATTGCCCTCACTTTTTTTTTTTTTTTTTTAATCTTCACTCCCCCCCCCAAAAAAAAAAAATCACGCTATACCTCAGTAAATTAAAAATTGCACATGGACAAATATTTGCATGGTCACCCCAAAACACCTCCTTTAACTATGGCGGGTAGACAAAGGGAGAAAAAGAATAAACCTCCTCCTGAAACCTCGACAGAATCACAACTACCAATGATAAACCCTTTATCCACGATGGAAACTATTGATATTCAAACACTGGTTAACAGTATTTCATTAGCCCTAAATCCTAAATTTGAATCACTGAGAGACGAAATAAAACAGGATATAGCATCTTTGTCCAATGAAGTCAAACAATACGCACATAGAATTTCTGAAGCTGAACAAAGAATTTCAGATCTTGAGGACCAGACTATATCTTACAAATCTATCCTTGATTCTACAAGTAGTTTACTATTAAAAATGCAGAGTAAAATTGAAGATTTGGAGGATAGGTCAAGGAGAAACAACCTAAGGGTTATTGGGGTCCCAGAGGGAAAAAAATATGAAGACCTAGTAAATTTTATGTCAAAAATTCTACCCCGGGTACTCCAAATTCCTGAATCTCACCCACAGATAACGGTCGAAAGGGCACACAGAATAGGGACCTTTAACCCAAGCAGAGTGAATACAAGACCTAGACCTATTATTGCAAGAATTTTACATTTTCAGCATAAGGTCACTCTGCTACAAGCATACCGTAAACATCAGCCCATATTTCTAGATGGTGTAAAAATCTTCATGTTCCAAGATTATTCAGCAGAAACAGCTGCAAAAAGAAAAGAACTCGCCCCACATTGCACAAAATTTATAAAACAAGGGGCTTGGGCTACACTATTATATCCTGCAAAACTGAAAATAGCGTTAGAAGGTCATACTCATATCTTCGAATCAGCACAGGAAGCTGAAAAATTTTATGTTGATACGTACCCAGTACCAGAATAGAGTAGAGGGGAAGTTAACTGGAGTTAGTCTTCTACTTTTTTCTTTTCTTTTTTTTTTCTCTAATTCTTTTTTAATAAAGATGGAATCATTTGACTACAAGGGTCGCAGAGGGAGAGGGGTCGTACTTCCTCTATGTGCTTGGTTTTTATGGGGTACAAGGGACACTAAAATTCTTATCTACCTGCGTTATGGGTCTTTCTTTTTTTTTTTTTTTTTTTTCTTTCTCTCCCCCCCTTTCACTACCTACTAGATGGGTATAAAAAATAAGCTTAAGATGACCTCCTGGAATATAGGAGGCCTCACTTCCCCTATTAAACGTATGGTAATACTCTCCCACTTGAAAAAAAACAACACTGATATAGCTTTCCTATAGGAAACTCACTTAAAACCAGAAGAAGTTCGTAAGCTCAAGACCTCATGGGTCAAGGAAGTTATTTTTTCTTCTACAACTAAAAGGAAGAGTGGGGTGGCAATCTTGTTGGGTAAGAAAACTCCATATGAAGTAATACAAGTAGAAACAGACGAAGAGGGTAGATACCTTATTGTTAAAATCAAAATTCTAAAAACTCTGTATACACTCTGCAATGTCTATGCTCCAAATGTTTTTAGTTTCCACTTTTGGGAAAAATTGCAGAATAAACTTATGACATGTACAGAGGGCTACTTGATCCTCTGTGGAGACTTTAATATGGCACCTAAATTCCCCATTGATAGGCTTAGACGGAGCTCTATTCCAAAGAAAACAAAGAGAGATAATTTAGAATCTAAATTATTTCTTAAACTGACTAAAAACTTAAAAGTATGTGATATTTGGAGACTTCAGAATACTGATGTCAAAGAATACACTTGCCACTCTCGGGCACATAAAACACTATCCAGGATAGACCTTTTTTTGTTAGATGAGAGAATATGCAAATCCAAGATAAAAGCAGGAATCTTACCAATTACAACATCGGACCATGCTCCGATTTATTTAGAATTTCAACCTGATATCTTTAAGAAAGGGAACAGAACTTTCCAGTTCCCGCGCTATTTGGCTTCTGACAAAAAATTCAAAAATTGGCTGAACGCCAAGTTCCGCGACTACGCCCATTTGAATTGTGAACATATAGCTAGACCGGCTTTGTTCTGGGAAACAGCCAAAGCAGTCCTTAGAGGGGAAATACTGGCTTATAGTATATCCAGATCTAAAAAATTAAAATTAAGGGAGGGGGAGCTTCTGAAATCAGTAATAAATGCTTATAATCGATATATTTATACGAAAACTTCAGAGAATTGGTCAAGATACATATCAGCCTTAGCAGATAGGGATTCTTTCTTCTTGTATAAAACAACACAAAGTGAATTAAGACTACAGTCTAAACTATATCATTTTGGGAATAAAACAGGGAAACTTCTGGCAAATTTGGTCAGACGGGACAAAGCCTCTCCCATAATAGACACGATAACAACAGAGGAGAAGTGTTTTAAAACACCAACTGAATTGGTTGGAGTATTCGAAGATTATTTTAGAACCCTTTATACCACTAAAACTTCAAATCTTATAGAGTGGGAGGAATTCTGGAAGAATTTGGTTCATCCGGTTCTTACTCCAGATCTATTGGAAAACTTACACTCTCCCATTACTGAACAAGAAACTTTGTCTACTATTCAAAATCTAGCTTTGAATAAAGCTCCAGGGCCTGATGCCCTTCCAAATGAATTATATAAAATTTTGGCTTCGGAAATAACAATCCATTTAACCGCACTACTTAACGACTTATATGTTAAAGGCTTAACCCCATCACCAGACTTTGTTGCCTCAAATACAGCTCTTATATTAAAAACAGGAAAAGACCCTACGAGAAAAGAATCCTATCGACCCATAGCACTATTAAACACAGACTATAATAACGACGATTCTGGCAAGGAGGCTTCAAACCCTCCTTCCCAATATTATCCATATAGATCAAGCTGGGTTCCTAACGAAACGTAATTCTTCTGCTAAAATCAGGGAACTATTTCTTACTATAGAACACTTTAAAGTAATGGGAGATTTGGGGAACAAGGGTGAAGAGGATGCCCCTGACAAGGCCATTATTTTTATTGATGCTGAAAAGGCATTTGATTCAGTGCATTATGACCATCTGTCCTTCACTTTGAAGGAATTTGGGCTGGGTGGCAACTTCCTTCGCTTTTTTAACAATTTATACAAAAATGCCTCAACTAAAATTATCGTAAATGGGGACTTATCTCAAGACATAAAATTAGGCAGAGGAACTAGGCAGGGGTGCCCTCTCTCCCCACTTCTATTTGATTTGGCAATTGAACCGCTGGCCATCTTAATTCGGCAACAACTAGAAGGAATTAGGATCAATAAGAAGGAGATGCGAATAGCACTCTATGCGGATGATGTGCTAATATATGTTTCAAATACTTCTAGAAATATTCCCAAACTGCTTAAAATAATTGATCAATTTGGATCATTTTCAGGTTACAGGGTCAATACTACAAAATCAGAGTTACTCTGGATTAAACAATCAAAGCACTCTGTTACAGAAATTCCTTTCAGTATTGTTCAGGACTCAGTTAAGTACTTAGGTATATGGATATCTGGTAACCCTGATAATTGGTATGATCTGAATATAACTCCGGTTCTCAAAAAAGTAAAAGAAGCATTCAAAAACTGGCAGATGCTTCCCCTCTCTCTATCTGGCCGTATAGCCTTATATAAAATGACTCTTTTACCAAAAATACTATATGTTCTTCAAAACACTCCATTAATTCTTAAATCTAAGGACATTCTCTCTTTTAAATCAGCTCTACGTTTGTTCATCTGGCAGAATAAAAAACCCAGAATTTCCTTAGTCAAATTAGCCTTACCTATGAAATTCGGAGGACTATCTCTTCCTGACTTACGCACATACAATCAGGTTTTTTTAGCCCGTATTATAGTAGACTGGCTAACTAGTAGTAATTACATTACAAATATAGAGTTGGAATCTAATATAACATATCCAATCGACTTAAGGGCTCTAATTCACTGTAATAAAAATCCGCTCTCTTTAGAAATAAAAAAAATGAGGTCAATATGCAATCCACTTCTCATGTGGAAAAAGGTTTGTAATTTACTATCTATAGATTCTAGGGTATCAAGATTTAATCCATTACTAAACAATCCGCAGTTTCAAGCTGGTATGCAATCGGCTCTCTTCCTGCAATGGGAAAATCAAGGGCTTGTATATGTTCATCAATTATTAGACTTTGAGAATAAATGTATCAGAACTTTTAACTCTCTAAAAGAAGAATTTCATATCCCCAACAAAAACTTTTTCGCCTACCTACAGGCAAGACATTATGCTGCCAGTCTTTCAGCGGATTATGGCTGGGACTGGTCTTGGGGAAATATAGAGAATTGGTTTCTATTAGTTAAAAATGGCTTCACATCAATCTCTTATATCTATCAAGATTTGGTCTCTATTAAAGGCTCAGAAACAATTGAAAAAATTTGAGACAAATGGGCCGATATGTTAAGAACTGAAACCCTTGAAACTACTTTAATTACTTGTTCAATTCAAGTGGCCGCTAGGGCAACTCTCTCTGCAACATGGAGGGAGGGGCAAGTTAAGCTCCTCCATATGTCATATTTTACACCGAAGAAGGGGTCACAGTGCGCAAATTCTTGTTTTAATATTTGCCCAAAATGTTCTCTGCCTCTAGCTAATTTAGTACATATGTTCTGGGAGTGTCCAAAAATAAGAAACTTCTGGCTAAAGGTTCAATTTTGGATGGTAAATACGCTGGGTCTCCCCTCTCCGTCTCTCTCACCAGTAAAGGTAGTTTTCTTAGCCCACAATGGGGAATTACCTCCTAACAAAATTAAGATTGTTAATTCAATAATATTAGCAGGTAGATACCTAATCTTAAAAAAATGGAAGACCGGACCTATTCCGAGCGTAAAAGAAATAAAAAATTGCCTAAAGAAGCAATGTATGATTGAACAAGTGGACACTGACTTGCAGAGTGATGCAGATGTTAAGGCGTTCTTTGTAAAATGGTCAGTATTCATAAAATCTCTTCCCCCCATGGAAATTGATCACTTAATATACCCATTTAGAAACACCGAACTAGTACTGTTGGGAATCTGGTGATTGAACCACTTATTTTCGTTTTTTTATCTTTTTTTTTTTTTTTTTTTATTTACCTTCCCCCCTTGGAAGTATTTATTTATTTATTTATTTTTTATTTATTTTTTATTTATTTTTTTTTTTCACGCAGGTAACGTTTTAGTAGAATGTTTAGAATATCAAGATGTCTAGTGAAGATTGTAAATTGGGGGGAAAAAAAAGAGAAAAACTTTCAGCAGAGGGTGCAGCTCATTATGGATGTCCCTCACTTCTTCTTTCTCTATCCTTTTTTGTTTTTGTTACTTTGCTATGTATTTTTCATATGACTGTTTAATATGAAATAATTGGCCCTGCGAGGCACAGAAATTGTATTGGAGTTTTATCGCACTCCCTGCTGGATATAAATAAACAAGTTAAAAAAAAAAATTGCATGCTCTATCTGAATAATAAAAGAAAACTTTTGGGTTTAGTATCCCTTTAAGGAGCCTCCACTGTAAGGTTATCTTAAAAAGTTAATAGGTAGGCTGGTAGATAGTCTCAATTGGACGTGGGTAAGGGGCAAAGTAGTCTTAAAGGGACATAATACTTGTATGCTAAATCACTTGAAACTGATGCAGTATAACTGTAAAAAGCTGACAGGAAAATATCACCTGAGCATCTCTATGTAAAAAAGGAAGAGATTTTACCTCACAATCTCCTCAGCTCAGCAGAGTAAGTTCTGTGTAAAAAGTTATACTTCACCTGCTCCCAGCTGCAGGTAAAAAAAAAAAAAAAAATGAAGAAATGATCAGCAGCCAATCAGCATCAGCAGTGCTGAGGTCATGAACTTTTTTACTGTGATCTCATGAGATTTGACTTAACTCTCATGAGATTTCATTGTAAGCTTCCCTAATCTGAATAGGGAAATAATATTAGAGTGCACGAGGCTCATCCTTTCAGCTGTCCCAGGACAGACATACCAATATGCTGCTTAGAAATCCTTTACAATGCGATGTGGCTACTGAGGAACTTTTGAGGTAAAATATCTTTCTTTTTTACATAGAGATGTTCAGGTGATATTTTCTAGTCAGCTTTTTACAGCTATGCTGCATCACTTTCAAGTGTTTAAACATTTGGGTATTATGGCCCTTTAAAGGGACATTAAACCCATTCTTTTTTATTTCATGATTCAGATAGAACATACAATTTTAACCCCTTAATGACCGGACCATTTTTCAATTTTCTTACCCTTAATGACAATGGCTATTTTTACATTTCTGCAGTGTTTGCGTTTAGCTGTAATTTTCCTCTTACTCGTTTACTGTACCCACACATATTATATACCGTTTTTCTCGCCATTAAATGGACTTTCTAAGGATACCATTATTTTCATCATATCTTATAATTTACTAAAAACAATTGATAAAATATGAGGAAAAAATGGAAAAAAACACACTTTTTCTAACTTTGACCCCCAAAATCTGTTACACATCTAGAATCACCAAAAAACACTGATGCTAAATAGTTTATAAATTTTGTCCTGAGTTTAGAAATACCCAATGTTTGCACGTTCTTTGCTTTTTTTGCAATTTATGGGGCAATAAATACAAGTAGCACTTTACTATTTCCAAACCACTTTTTTTCAAAATTAGCGCTAGTTACTTTGGAACCCTATCTGTCAAGAATACCTGAATATCCCTTGACATGTATATATTTTGTTTTAGAAGACATCCCAAAGTATTGATCTAGGCCCATTTTGGTATATTTCATGCCACCATTTCACCGCCAAATGCGATAAAAAAAAAAAAGTTCACTTTTTCACAAATTTTGTCACAAACTTTAGGTTTCCCACTTAATTTTAGCTTTAGTGTAGTGTAGTAGACAACCCCAAGTATTGATCTAGGCCCATTTTGGTATATTTTATGCCACCATTTCACCGCCAAATGCGAGCAAATAAAAAAAAAACTTTACATTTTTCACAATTTTAGGTTTCTCACTGAAATTATTTACAAACAGCTTGTGTTATTATGGCAGAAATTGTTGTAAAAGCTTCTCTGGGATCCCCTTTGTTCAGAAATAGCAGACTTATATGGCTTTGGCGTTGCTTTTTGGTAATTAGAAGGCCGCTAAATGCTGCTGCGCACCACACGTGAATTATGCCCAGCAGTGAAGGGGTTAAATTAGGTAGCTTGCAAGGAGCTTGCAGGGTTAATTTTAGAGATCAGCCTCCCACCTGACACATCCCACCCCCTGATCCCTCCCAAACAGCTCTCTTCCCTCCCCCACCCCACAATTGTTCCCGCCATCTTAAGTACTGGCAGAAAGTCTGCCAGTACTAAATAAAAGTTTTTTTTTTTAAATAAAAATAATAAAATATTTTAGTTATGATGAACCCCTTCCTTAGCACCAACCTCCCTGATCCCCCCCTCCAGCTCTCTAACCCTCTCCCCTACCTAATTATCGCCATCTTGGGTACTGGCAGCTGTCTGCCAGTACCCAGTTTGGCCCCACAAACCAAAGTATTTTAATTTTATTTTTAACTTTTATTTTTAATTATTTCTGTAGTGTAGCAGCCCCCCCACAATACCCCCACCCCCTCCCCCTCCCAGACCCCCCACAATACCCCCACCCCCTCCCCCTCCCCCTCCCAGATCCTTTTATATGGAAAAAAAATTTTTTAACTTTTTTTCCCCCTTCCTAACTTCATTGGTGTCAGTGTGGCTAATGTGTGCACATGCACGCGCGTCCACGTGCACGCGTGTCCACGTGCACACCCCCGTGCACGCACGCGCATCGTGCACGTGCGCACACGCTCCCTCCTCCCACCCGGTCAAACGGCACCATCGGCACCATCGCTACCAGTGCAGAGAGGGCCACAGAGTGGCTCTCTCTGCATCAGAAGCTTGTAAAGGGGTATTGCAGGATGCCTCCATATCGAGGCATCACTGCAATACCCTCAGAGCTGCTGGAAGTGGTTGTGATCACTTCCAGCACTCTGTTAGACAACTGACGTACCAGGTACGTCCATTGTCATTAACTGCTTGTTAATGCATGATGTACCTGGTACGTCAGTTGTCATTAAGGGGTTAAACAACTTTCCAATTTATGTCTATTATAAAATGTGATTAATTCTCTTGGTATACTTTCTTGAAGAATCAGCAATGCACTACTGGGAGATAGTTAAACACATCATGTGACCCAATGATAAGAAGCATATATGTGCAACCACCAATCATCAGCCAGACTCCAGTAGTGCATTGCTGCTCCATAGCCTACCTAGCTTTTTCCCCAACAAAGGATACCAGGAGAACAAAAAAAAATAGATAATAGACGTAAATAGGAAAGGTGTTTAAAATGGTTTGTTCTATCTGAATCATGAAAAACAAAATTGAGTTTTATGTCCCTTTAACATGCAGGGGGTTAAGGTTAAAGCATCAGGGAATAATCTTAAAAGTACAAGGGGACAAGTTGACTTAAAGAAACAGGTGTAGAGAGTATTAAAAGGGCAGGGGGTAGGATGTCTTAAAAGGAAGGGAGTAGGTGGTATATAGTCCAAAAGTGCTAGGGTGTATATAGCCTTAAAGTGGCAGGGTTATGAGGTAGAAGCAGGAGCAGAAAGTTTCAAGTGGGCAGGGGTTATAGCTAGGTGGCATTAAATGGGTAGGGGCTCAGTTAGATTGAATATCGTAAGGGGTTAAAGGTTGAGTTGTCTTTAGGGGCAGGTGATCAAGTAGTCGTTAAGGGACATGGGTTAAGTTGTCTTAAAATGGATAGGGGGTACAGATAAACAATTTTAAAAAGTCAATGGATAGTATTAATAGGGCATGGAATAGGGAGGATGATAGATTTAAAGTGATAGGGGTTATAACGTTTTAAAGGTGGATGGATTCAGGGGTAGATTTAAAATTATTATCTGTGTCACTGGTATTAAGGGATATTAAAATTCCTTATTTGTGTGACTGGTATTAGGGTTTGCAACTAAAGACTATCTACCCCCTTCCCCTTAAAAATCTCTCACTTGAAGAATACTTAAACCCTGCCACTTTAAGACTATTTCCTTCTACACCTTTAAGACTACCTACTCTACATCTTTAATACCATTTCCCCTTACCTTTTTAAGTATATCTTCCCCACCCCTTTTGGCTATATACCCCTACCCCTTTAAGAACACCTTCCCCTATAAGAATATCTACCCCTCTGGCCTTTCCCTTTAAGACTACCTATCTTGTGCCTCTTTAAGACAACTTGACCCCTTTAACACCCTGCCTCTTGATGACTACCAGACCCACTGCCCCTTTAAGATTATATACCTATACTTCTGCCCTTTAAGACTACCAGATCTCTTTCCCCTCTTTCTACCCTTACTCTTTTAAGAGCATATTTGCTTCCCATGTAAGGCTATTCACCTACCCCTTTAACATATCTCTCTATATCACTTTTATACTATCTACCCTAACTCCTGCCCTTTAACTATATACCCCCTATTACATGGCAGCTGTAGTAGGGGGTATATATATGTTTATACAGTATATAGCATATATTATATATAGCAACCCCTTATTTTCAGGGATATACATTAGCCAGTACATTCACATTGTTTCCACTTTCTTTAGAAGATCCTTATTATAAAATTTGACTAGCATCAAGTTACTAACTTGCCAAATGATCATCAGATATCAGGTTTAGAATGATTTTCATAGATTTCCAATGCAAATTACTTAGTTTATCATGTTTCCATTACATTTTGTTAATATTGAGAAGTTTCATTGTTCTCTTAAAAAAAAAATGACAAGTATCTCAAAGTACTTAAAATTATTAACTTTTTTATTTGCATAAACCCTACAAGCAACTATAAACAATAAATATAAGTTATTCTCTAACTTTATATACATTTTATTGCAATAAATATTCCATAGAATAACCCTTGCTGCCATCCGTTTGCTATAAATCGTTAGCAGGGTAAACAGGTAGCAATTCCAAGAGAAATATT
Organism: Bombina bombina; assembly: GCF_027579735.1. Lineage (NCBI taxonomy): Eukaryota > Metazoa > Chordata > Amphibia > Anura > Bombinatoridae > Bombina > Bombina bombina. The sequence continues at coordinate 391,616,246 of NC_069505.1, forward strand.
CAGCAGCATGGAAGGGCACTAATTACAAACAAGAACACACATGGAAATGGTCAGCAAGATTCACAAGCAGTAACGACCAGCAGGAACGCAGTCAGTAAGGATTAGCACAGTATACAGACAGTAACGACCAGTAGGACACAGTCAGTAAGGATTAGCACAGTATACAGACAGTAACGACCAGCAGGAACACAGTCAGTAAGGATTAGCACAGTATACAGACAGTAACGACCAGTAGGACACAGTCAGTAAGGATTAGCACAGTATACAGACAGTAACGACCAGCAGGAACACAGTCAGTAAGGATTAGCACAGCATACAGACAGTACCAACCAGCAGGAACACAGTCCGTAAGGATTAGCACAGTATACAGACAGTAACGACCAGCAGGGACAAAGTCAGTAAGGATTAGCACATTATACAGACAGTATTTTCCAGCAGGAACACAGTCAGTAAGGATTAGCACAGTATACAGACAGTAATGTCCAGCAGGAACACAATCAGTAAGGATTAGCATAGTATACAGACAGTAATTATGACCAGCAGGAACATATTCAGTAAGGATTAGCACAATATACAGACAGTAACGACCAGCAGGAACACAGTCAGTAAGGATTAGCACAGTATACAGAAAATAACGACCAGCAGGAACACAGTCAGTAAGGATTAGCACAGTATACAGACAGTAATGAACAGCAGAAACACAGTCAGTAAAGATTAGCACAGTATACAGACAGTAACAACCAGCAGGAACAAAGTCAGTAAGGATTAGCACATTATACAGACAGTATTTTCCAGCAGGAACACAGTCAGTAAGGATTAGCACATTATACAGACAGTAATGTCCAGCAGGAACAAAGTCAGTAAGGATTAGCACATTATACAGACAGTATTTTCCAGCAGGAACACAGTCAGTAAGGATAAGCACAGTATACAGACAGTAATGTCCAGCAGGAACACAATCAGTAAGTATTAGCATAGTATACAGACAGTAATTATGACCAGCAGGAACACAGTCAGTAAGGATTAGCACAGTATACAGACAGTAACGACCAGCAGGAACACAGTCAGTAAGGATTAGCACAGTATACAGACAGTAACGACCAGCTGGAACACAGTCAGTAAGGATTAGCACAGTATACAGACAGTACCAACCACCAGGAACACAGTCAGTAAGGATTAGCACAGTATACAGACAGTAATAAACAGCAGAAACACAGTCAGTAAAGATTAGCACAGTATACAGACAGTAACGACCAGCAGGAGCAAAGTCAGTAAGGATTAGCACAGTATACAGACAGTAATGTCCATCAGGATCACAATCAGTAAGGATTAGCATAGTATACAGACAGTAATGACCAGCAGGAACACAGTCAGTAAGGATTAGCACAGTATACAGACAGTAACGACCAGCAGGAACAAAGTCAGTAAGGATTAGCATACTATACAGATAGTATTTTCATGCAGGAACACAGTCAGTAAGGATTAGCACAGTATACAGACAGTAATGTCCATCAGGATCACAATCAGTAAGGATTAACATAGTATACAGACAGTAACGACCAGCAGGAACACAGTCAGTAAGGATTAGCACAGTATACAGACAGTAACGACCAGCACAGGCAGTAAGGATTAGCACAGTATTCAGACAGTAATGTCTAGTAGGAACACAGTCAGTATAGATCAGCCAGTGTACAGATAGTAAGGTCCAGCAGGAACACAGTCAGTAAGGATTAGCACAGTATACAGACAGTAAAGACTATCAGGAATACTGTCAGTAAGCATTAGCACAGTATTCAGACAGTAATATCCAGCAGGAACTCAGTCAGTATAGATTAGCACAGTATACAGACAGTAATGAACAGCAGAGACACAGTCAGTAAGAATTAGCACAGTATACAGACAGTATTGACCAGCAGGAACACTCTCAGTAAGGATAAGCACATTATACAGAAAGTAATGTCCAACAGGAACAGAATCAGTAAGGATTAGCACAGTATACAGACAATAATTATGACCATAAATAAATAAATAAAAAGAGAGAAGCGCTCAACCTGGAAACGAACAATAGCATAATAGCTTGTTCTATGGCTAGTTACCACCCAAGAAGCAGCCTCTTTTTGCTCAACATGTGCCTTTCACAGAGAAAAACTTTCCTGAAGCATATCAGTCTGATCAGTGAGGATTAGCATAGTATACAGACAGTAATGAACAGCAGGAACACAGGCTGTAAGGAATAGCACAGTATTCAGACAGTAATGTCCAGCAGGATCACAGTCAGTATAGATCCACACAGTATACAGACAGTAACAACCAGCTGGAACACAGTCAGTAAAGATTAGCACAGTATACAGACAGTAATAAACAGCAGAAACACAGTCAGTAAGGATTAGCACAGTATACAGACAGTAACGACCAGCAGGAACAAAGTCAGTAAGGATTAGCATATTATACAGATAGTATTTTCATGCAGGAACACAGTCAGTAAGGATTAGCACAGTATACAGACAGTAATGTCCATCAGGAACACAATCAGTAAGGATTAGCATAGTATACAGACAGTAACGACCAGCAGGAACACAGTCAGTAAGGATTAGCACAGTATACAGACAGTAACGACCAGCACAGGCAGTAAGGATTAGCACAGTATTCAGACAGTAATGTCCAGTAGGAACACAGTCAGTATAGATCAGCCAGTACACAGACAGTAAGGTCCAGCAGGAACACAGTCAGTAAGGATTAGCACAGTATACAGACAGTAAAGACCATCAGGAATACTGTCAGTAAGGATTAGCACAGTATTCAGATAGTAATGTCCAGCAGGAACTCAGTCAGTATAGATTAGCACAGTATACAGACAGTAATGAACAGCAGAGACACAGTCAGTAAGAATTAGCACAGTATACAGACAGTATTGACCAGCAGGAACACTCTCAGTAAGGATTAGCACATTATACAGACAGTAATGTCCAACAGGAACACAATCAGTAAGGATTAGCACAGTATACAGACAATAATTATGACCAGCAAGAACACAGTCAGTGAGGATTAGCACAGTATACAGACAGTAATGAACAGCAGGAACACAGGCTGTAAGGAATAGCACAGTATTCAGACAGTAATGTCCAGCAGGATCACAGTCAGTATAGATCCACACAGTATACAGACAGTAAGGTCCAGCAGGAACACAGTCAATAAGGATTAGCACAGGATGCAGACAGTAATGACCAACAGGAGCACAGTCAGTAAGAATTAGCACAGCATACAGACAGTAATGACCAGCAGGAACACAGGCAGTAAGGATTAGCAAAGTATACAGACAGTAACGACCAGCAGGAACAAAGTCAGTAAGGATTAGCACAGTATACAGACAGTAACGACCAACAGGAACAAAGTCAGTAAGAATTAGCACAGTATACAGACAGTAATGACCAGCAGGAACACAGTCAGTAAGGATTAGCACAGTATACAGACAGTAATGACCAGCAGGAACACAGGCAGTAAGGATTAGCACAGTATACATACAGTAATGACCAGCAGGAATACAGTCAGTAAGAATTAGCACAGTATACAGAGAGTAACGACCAGCAGGAACACAGTCAGTAAGAATTAGCACAGTATACAGACAGTAACGACTAGCAGGAACACAGTCAGTAAGGATTAGCACAGTATACAGACAGTGATATCCAGCAGGAACAAAATCAGTAAGGATTAGCACAGTATACAGACAGTAACGAGCATCATAAACACAGGCAGTAAGGATTAGCACAGTATACAGACAGTAACGACCAACAGGAACACAGTCAGTAAGAATTAGCACAGTATACAGACAGTAACGACCAACAGGAACACAGTCAGTAAGAATTAGCACAGTATACAGACAGTAATGACCAGCAGGAACACAGGCAGTAAGTATAAGCGCAGTATTAAGACAGTAAGGACGAGCAGCAACACAGTCAGTAAGGATTAGCACAGTATACAGACAGTAATGACCACAAGGAACACACGCAGTAAGGATTAGCACAGTATATAGACAGTAAAGACCAGCAGGAACACAGTCACTAAGGATTAGCACAGTATTCAGACATTAATGGCCAACAGGAACACAGTCAGTATAGATCAGCACAGTATACAGACAGTAAGGTCCAGCAGGAACACAGGCAGTAAGGATTAGCACAATATACAGATAGTAACTACCACCTGGAACACAGGCATTAAGGATTAGCACATTATACAGACAGTAATGACTAGCAGGAACACAGTCAGTAAGGATTAGCACAGTATTCAGGCAGTAATTTCCAGCAGGAACACAGTCAGTAAGGATTAGCACAGTATATAGACAGTAAGGTCCAGCAGGAACACAGGCAGTAAGGATTAGCACAGTATACAGACAGTAATGACTAGCAGGAACACAGTCAGTAAGGATAAGCACAGTATTCAGGCAGTAATTTCCAGCAGGAACACAGTCAGTATAGATCAGCACAGTATATAGACAGTAAGGTCCAGCAGGAACACAGGCAGTAAGGATTAGCACAGTATACAGACACACAGGCATTAATGACAACTACTTCACTATATAGAATGAGATAGATTTAACTACTTCACTATATAGTATGAGACAGAATTAACTAATTCACTTTATAGTATGAGATAGATTTAACTATTTCACTATACAGTATGAGATAGATTTAACTACTTCACTATATAGTATGAGATTGATTTAACTACTTCACTATATAGTATGAGACAGATTTAACTACTTCACTATATAGTATGAGACAAAATTAACTACTTCTCTATATATAATGAGACAGATTTAACTACTTCACTATATAGTATGAGACAAAATTAACTAATTCACTAAACATTTTTTGACTGGGAAACATCAGTCTGCTAGTGTAATCTAATTGCAGTTACCTGCCTGCCAGCGTGTGTGCCAGGCCCACTTGCTAAGTGCCACCACTCATATCTGTTGTAACAGTAGTGTAAATTTTGTAAAAAAAACTTTTTTGACTGTGAAACATCAGTCTGCTAGTGTAATCTAATAGCAGTTGCCTGCCTGCCAGCGTGTGTGCCAGGCCCACTTGCCAACTAGTGCCACCACTCATATCTGTTGTAACAGTAGTGTAAATTTTGTAAAAAAAAACTGGGTGTCCAAGCATCTTTTTCCATCTCCCGGTTCCTAAAATCATCTCCGGGTTCCTAAAATTGATGGCATACCTGTACTCGATTGTGCAAAAGGAAGTAATGGCATATGGGGTCTTTCATGCTGTCGTGCCTGTTGAGGGACCCTCGTATTAAAAGGCTGAAGGAGAACTACCTGTACTGGGTGTCCAAGCATCTTTATCCATCTCCGGGTTCCTAAAATCGATGCCATATACACATCCCCTGATAGGGGACGTAACAGGGATTAAACTGATAAGAATAGTACTAGTTAACACACCACTCCTATATGGTGGCACAGTAGATTGCACGCGGTGCTCTGACAAAATGCAGAAGGACATTTGGCAGATGGACATTTGGCAGACGGACATTTGGCAGACGGACATTTGGCCGACAGGCAGAAAGCTAAATAATGTTCCGATTTCGGCCGAGGGCAGATACACAGAGTGCTCAGTTCTAATCAGAGCCTCGGGCGCCACAACTGCCTCTGGGAACCTTACCATGGGTCCCAGACCGTCTTGTAATTCTCTGTCTGGGAAATGATCTATCTATCAAATCTATCTATTTATCTATCAAATCTATCTATCTATCTATCTATCTATCTATCGTATCTATCATCAAATGTATCTATTGCTTCTATTGATCTAGCTATCTAATCTATGTATCTATCTATCTATCTATCTCGTGGCCGGACTGACCAAGCATCTTTTTCCATCTCCCGGTTCCTAAAATCATTTCCGGGTTCCTAAAATCGATGCCATATACACGTCCCCTGATAGGGGACGTAACAGGGATTAAACTGATAAGAATAGTACTAGTTAACACACCACTCCTATCTGGTGGCACATTAGATTGCACGCACAGTTCCCCAAATTGGAAGTAGGAGGACCGACCAAGCATCTCGTCTCTGTGTGATTCCTGTTCTTGTAGGACAGTTAATGGGTCAGTCATGTTGCACAGCTCCTCAATGTGACAAATCTTCCTGGTTAGATCGTCGTTCTTTTTTTCCCAGCTGCTGGATCAGATCAGAGATTGTGAGTAAAACCTGCTCCTGCTGCTGGGTGATCTCACTCAGGACTCGCTTCTCTAGGTCTTCCAGCTGTTTCCTGATGTCCCTAATCAGGGCAGTCAGTCTCTCTGTTACACCAGCTGCTTTCTCTTGCACCCCTCTCCTGTGCTTCTGCAGACTCTGGACTCTTTTCTCAGTCTCCTCTCTCTTTGTGGTCAGTTTCTGCAGAACATTTCTCAGTTTCTTTTTCTTCTTCTCAGAAGCCTCATTCAGCAGCTTGACCTGGTGTCCCCTGTGCTCTCCGGCCAGGGAGCAGGACACACAGATACAGGCAGCATCCTCAGTGCAATAATATAATAGGAGCATCTTGTGGGTGGAGCATTTTATGTTACCACAGGAAGTGATTGCACGCGCAGTGACATCAGTGAGGACAAGGAACGGGACATGGCTAGCTTGGTATCCAACCTTGTGCAAGTGGGGAGTTTGCGGTTGTGCAAATGGACTGTTTGCGGCTGTTTGCGGTGCGTTAAACGGGGAGTTTGGTCTGTCACTGTGAAGCGGGCGTAACCCTTACGCTACCTGAACGATACAACATCATACCTGATGTTTTAAAGCACGTTATTCCAAACAATTTAGGAATTTTAGGTGATTTATGCCCTTTATGGATTAAAAACAGACTCTGCATCAACTATGTAATTTTCCATAGGAGTTTTGCCATGGATTCCCCTCCGGCATGCCACAGTCCAGGTGTTAGTCCCCTTGAAATAACTTTTCCATCACTTTTGTGGCCAGAAAGAGTCCCTGTGGGTTTTAAAATTTGCCTGCCTATTGAAGTCAATGGCGGTTCGCCCGGTTCGCCCGTTCGCAAACTTTTGCAGTAACACAGTTAGTAAGGATAAGCACAGTATACAGAAAGTAAGGACCAGCAGGAACACAGGCAGCAAAGGTCAGTAGTATGTAGACATGGCAATAGTTAGCAGGACAAACAGGCATTAATGACAACTACTTCACTATATAGTATAAGATACATTTAACTACTTCACTATATAGAATGAGATAGATTTAACTACTTCACTATATAGTGTGAGACAGAATTAACTAATTCACTATATAGTATGAGATAGATTTAACTACTTCACTATATAGTATGAGATAGATTTAACTACTTCACTATAAAGTATGAGACAGATTTCACTACTTTACTATATAGTATAAGATAGATTTAACTACTTCACTATATAGTATGAGATAGATTTAACTACTTCACTATATAGTATGAGACAGATTTAACTACTTCACTATATAGTATGAGACAAAATTAACTACTTCACTATATATAATGAGACAGATTTAACTACTTCACTATATAGTATGAGACAAAATTAACTAATTTGCTATATATAATGAGACAGATTTAACTACTTCACTTTATAGTATGAAATAGATTTAACTACTTCACTATTTAGTATGAGACAAAATTAACTACAGTACTTCACTATATATAAAGACAGATTTAACTACTTCACTAAATAGTATGAGACCAAATTAACTACTTACTATATAGTATGAGACAGAATTAACTAATTCACTATATAGTATGAGATAGATTTAACTACTTCACTATATAGTATGAGATAGATTTAACTACTTCACTATAAAGTATGAGACAGATTTCACTACTTTACTATATAGTATAAGATAGATTTAACTACTTCACTATATAGTATGAGATAGATTTAACTACTTCACTATATAGTATGAGACAGATTTAACTACTTCACTATATAGTATGAGACAAAATTAACTAATTTGCTATATATAATGAGACAGATTTAACTACTTCACTTTATAGTATGAAATAGATTTAACTACTTCACTATATAGTATGAGACAAAATTAACTACAGTACTTCACTATATATAAAGACAGATTTAACTACTTCACTAAATAGTATGAGACCAAATTAACTACTTACTATATAGTATGAGACAGAATTAACTACTCACTATTAGTGATGTTGCGAATAGTTCCCGGTGAACATAGCTTGTTCGCGTTTGCCGCGGCGGGTGAACATATGTGATGTTCGATCCGCCCCCTATTCGTCATCATTGAGTAAACTTTGACCCTGTATCTCACAGTCTGCAGACACATTTCAGCCAATCAGCAGCAGACACTCCCTCCCAGACCCTCCCAGCTCCTGGACAGCAGCCATTTTAGATTCATTCTGATCCTGCATTCTTAGTGAGAGGAGGGATAGTGTAGCTGCTGCTGATTTTATAGGAAAATTGATAGCTAGGCTAGTGTATTCAGTGTCCACTACAGTCCTGAAGGACTACCTTTTTAGGGCTAGAACATCTTTTTTTTTTTTTGCCTGTGTAATTTTGACTGTGAAACATCAGTCTGCTAGTGTAATCTAATTGCAGTTGCCTGCCTGCAGTGCCACCACTCATATCTGTTGTAACAGTAGTGTAAATTTTGTAAAAAAAAACTTTTTTGACTGTGAAACATCAGTCTGCTAGTGTAATCTATAAGCAGTTGCCTGCCTGCCAGCGTGTGTGCCAGGCCCACTTGCCAACTAGTGCCACCACTCATATCTGTTGTAACAGTAGTGTAATTTTTTTAAAAAAAACCTTTTTTGACTGTGAAACATCAGTCTGCTAGTGTAATCTAATTGCAGTTGCCTGCCTGCCTGCCAGCGTGTGTGCCAGGCCCACTTGCCAACTAGTGCCACCACTCATATTTGTTGTAACAGTAGTGTAAATTTTTTTTAAAAAAAACTTTTTTGACTGTGAAACATCAGTCTGCTAGTGTAATCTAATTGCAGTTGCCTGCCTGCCAGCGTGTGTGCCAGGCCCACTTGCCAACTAGTGCCACCACTCATATCTGTTGTAACAGTAGTGTAAATTTAAAAAAAACAAAACTTTTTTGACTGTGAAACATCAGTCTGCTAGTGTAATCTAATAGCAGTTGCCTGCCTGCCAGCGTGTGTGCCAGGCCCAATTGCCAACTAGTGCCACCACTCATATCTGTTGTAACAGTAGTGTAAATTTAAAACAAAAAAACTTTTTTGACTGTGAAACATCAGTCTGCTAGTGTAATCTAATAGCAGTTGCCTGCCTGCCAGCGTGTGTGCCAGGCTCACTTGCCAACTAGTGCCACCACTCATATCTGTTGTAACAGTAGTGTAAATTTAAAAAAAAATAACTTTTTTGACTGTGAAACATCAGTCTGCTAGTGTAATCTAATAGCAGTTGCCTGCCGCCCAGCGTGTGTGCCAGGCCCATTTGCCAACTAGTGCCACCACTCATATCTGTTGTAACAGTAGTGTAAATATTTAAAAAAAACAAAACTTTTTTGACTGTGAAACATCAGTCTGCTAGTGTAATCTAATAGCAGTTGCCTGCCTGCCTGTCAGTGTGTGTGCCAGGCCCACTTGCCAACTAGTGCCACCACTCATATCTGTTGTAACAGTAGTGTACTGGGTGTCCAAGCATCTTTTTCCATCTTCGGGTTCCTAAAATCGATGCCATATACACGTCCCCTGATAGGGGACGTAACAGGGATTAAACTGATAAGAATAGTACTAGTTCACACACCACTCCTATCTGGTGGCACAGTAGATTGCACGCGGTGCTCTGACATGACAAAATGCAGAAGGACATTTGGCAGATGGACATTTGGCCGACAGGCAGAAAGCTAAAGAATGTTCCAATTTCGGCCGAGGGCAGATACACAGAGTGCTCAGTTCTAATTAGAGCCTTGGGTGCCGCAACTGCCTCTGGGAACCTTACCATGGGTCCCAGACCGCCTGTCTTGTAATTCTCTGTCTTGGAAATGATCTATCTATCAAATCTATCTATTTATCTATCAAATCTATCTATCTATCTATCTATCTATCTATCTATCTATCTATCGTATCTATCATGAAATGTATCTACTGCTTCTATTGATCTAGCTATCTAATCTATGTATCTATCTATCTATCTCGTGGCCGGACTGACCAAGCATCTTTTTCCATCTCCCGGTTCCTAAAATCATTTCCGGGTTCCTAAAATCGATGCCATATACACGTCCCCTGATAGGGGACGTAACAGGGATTAAACTGATAAGAATAGTACTAGTTAACACACCACTCCTATCTGGTGGCACATTAGATTGCACACACAGTGCCCCAAATTGGAAGTAGGAGGACCGACCAAGCATCTCGTCAATGTGTGATTCCTGTTCTTGTAGGACAGTTAATGGGTCAGTCATGTTGCACAGCTCCTGAATGTGACAAATCTTCCTGGTTAGCTCGTCGTTCTCTTTTTCCCAGCTGCTGGATCAGATCAGAGATTGTGAGTAAAACCTGCTCCTGCTGCTGGGTGATCTCACTCAGGACTCGCTTCTCTAGGTCTTCCAGCTGTTTCCTGATGTCTCTAATCAGGGCAGTCAGTCTCTCTGTTACACCAGCTGCTTTCTCTCCTGTGCTTCTGCAGACTCTGGACTCTTTTCTCAGTCTCCTCTCTCTCTCTTTGTGGTCAGTTTCTGCAGAACATTTCTCAGTTTCTTTTTCTTCTTCTCAGAAGCCTCATTCAGCAGCTCGACCTGGTGTCCCCTGTGCTCTCCGGCCAGGGAGCAGGACACACAGATACAGGCAGCATCCTCAGTGCAGTAATATAATAGGAGCATCTTGTAGGTGGAGCATTTTCTGTTACCCCAGGAAGTGATTGCACGCGCAGTGACATCAGTGAGGACAAGGAACGGGACATGGCTAGCTTGGTATCCAACCTTGTGCAAATGGGGAGTTTGTGGTTGTGCAAATGGACTGTTTGCAGTTGTTTGCGGTGCGTTAAATGGGAAATTTGGTCTGTCACTGTGAAGGGGACATAACCCTTACACTACCTGAACAATACAACATCATACCTGATGTTTTAAAGCACGTTATTCCAAACAATTTAGGAATTTTAGGTGATTTATGCCCTTTATGGATTAAAAACAGACTCTGCATCAACTATGTAATTTTCCATGGGAGTTTTGCCATGGATCCCCCTCCGGCATGCCACAGTCCAGGTGTTAGTCCCCTTGAAACAACTTTTCCATCACTTTTGTGGCCAGAAAGAGTCCCTGTGGGTTTTAAAATTCGACTGCCTATTGAAGTCAATGGCGGTTCGCCCGTTCGCGAACTTTTGCAGAAGTTTGCATTCGCTGTTCACGAACGCAAAATTTTAGGTTCGCGACATCACTACTCACTATATAGTATGAGACAGATTTAACTTCTTCACTATATAGTATGAGATATAGAGGGGTAGTTATCAATGTGTCTACCTCAAATACGCTGGAATTCCGCAGCGTATTTGAGGCGAGGCTGATTCACCTTAGTTATCAAGCCCTAGACACCGGCAAAAGTAGAATTTTGTGACGTAAGCTTCGATCCTCCGGACTCACAAGTGCGGCACAATCTGACTACTTTTGGGAGTTATCAAAAAACTAGCAGGTACGCTCGGCACTTTTCCGGCCCAGCGTACCTGGTTTTCAATCTGCCGCCCTGGAGGCAGCGGATCCCATAGGAATCAATGGGCGTCTGACCATAGCGAAAGTTCAGGTTCGCTGCTGCCAGACATCCCATTGATTTCTATGGGAGCTGTCTGCACCTAACACCCTAACATGTACCCCGAGTCTAAACACCCCTAATCTGCCCCCCCCCTACACCGCCGCAACTAAATAAATGTATAACCCCCTAAACCGCCGCTCCCGGAGCCCGCCGCAACTATATTAAACATGTTAACCCCCTATACCGGCACCCCCTGAGCCCCCCGCAACTAAATAAAGTTACTAACCCCTAAACCGCCGCTCCTAGACCCCGCCGCAACTCTTATAAATGTATTAACCCCTAAACCGCTGCTCCCGGAGCCCAATCCTGCCCCCCCTACACCACCGCAACTCTAATAAAATGATTAACCCCTAAACCTAAGTCTAACACTAACCCTAACACCCCCTAACTTAAATATTAATTAAATACATCTAAATAAATGTAACTCTTATTAACTAAATTAATCCTATTTAAAACTAAATACTTACCTTTAAAATAAACCCTAATATAGCTACAATATAAATAATAATTATATTGTAGCTATCTTAGGATTTTTTTTTTTTTTACAGGCAACTTTCAATTTATTTTAACTAGGTACAATAGCTATTAAATAGTTATTAACTATTTAATAGCTACCTAGTTAAAATAAAGAGAAATTTACCTGTAAAATAAAAACTAACCTAAGTTGCAATTACACCTAACACTACACTATACTTTAATAAATGAATCCTATTTAAAACTAAATACTTACCTGTAAAATAAACCCTAAGATAGCTACAATGTAATTAATAATTACATTGTAGCTATTTTAGGATTTATATTTATTTTACAGGTAACTTTGTATTTATTTTAGCTAGTTAGAATAGTTATTAAATAGTTAGTAACTATTTAATAACTACCTAGCTAAAAGAAATACAAAATAAATCCTAACCTAAGTTACAATTAAACCTAACACTACACTCTCATTAAATTAATTACCTACAAATAACTACAATTAAATACAATTAAATAAACTAACTAAAGTACAAAAAATAAAAAAAATAAAAGTTACAAACATTTAACAAATATTACAACAATTTTAAGCTACTTACTCCTAATCTAAGCCCCCTAATAAAATAACAAAGCCTGCCAAAATAAAAAAATGCCCTACCCTATTCTAAATTAAAAAGTTACCAGCTCTTTTACCTTACCATCCCTTAAAAGGGCCTTTTGCGGGGCATGCCCCAAAGAAAACAGCTCTTTTGCCTGTAAAAGAAAAATACAACCCCCCCAACATTAAAACCCACCACCCACATACCCCTAATCTAACCCAAACCCCCCTTAAATAAACCTAACACTACCCCCGGAAGATCATCCTACCTTGAGTCGTGTTCAGCCAGCCGACCAACGATGGAAGCGAAGAAGAGATCCGCAGCGGCAGAAGTCATCATCCAAGGGGCGCTGAAGAAATCTTCCATCCGATGAAGTCATCATCCAGACGGTGCTGAAGAAATCTTCCATCCGATAGAAGTCTTCATCCAGGCGGCGTCTTCAATCTTCATCCATCCGGAGCGGAGCGGAGCCATCTTCAGAGGAGCCTACGCGGATCCATCCTCTTCTTCCCGACGACTAACGACGAATGACGGTACCTTTAAGTGACGTCATCCAAGATGGCGTCACTCGAATTCCGATTGGCTGATAGGAATCTATCAGCCAATCGGAATTAAGGTAGAAAAATCTGATTGGCTGACTGAATCAGCCAATCAGATTCAAGTTCAATCCGATTGGCTGAACCAATCAGCCAATCGGATTGAACTTGAATCTGATTGGCTGATTCAATCAGCCAATCAGATTTTTCTACCTTAATTCCGATTGGCTGATAGAATCCTATTAGCCAATCGGAATTCGAGTGACGCCATCTTGGATGACGTCACTTAAAGGTACCGTCATTCGTTGTTAGTCGTCGGGAAGAAGAGGATGGATCCACGTAGGCTCCTCTGAAGATGGCTCCGCTCCGGATGGATGAAGATTGAAGACGCCACCTGGATGAAGACTTCTATCGGATGGAAGATTTCTTCAGCGCCGCCTGGATGATGACTTCATCGGATGGAAGATTTCTTCAGCGCCCCTTGGATGATGACTTCTGCCGCTCTGGATCTCCTCTTCGGTTCCATCGGTGGTTGGCTGGCTGAACACGACTCAAGGTAGGATGATCTTCAGGGGGGTAGTGTTAGGTTTATTTAAGGGGGGTTTGGGTTAGATTAGGGGTATGTATTGTATTTTTCTTTTACAGGCAAAAGAGCTGTTTTCTTTGGGGCATGCCCCGCAAAAGGCCCTTTTAAGGGCTGGTAAGGTAAAAGAGCTGGTAACTTTTTAATTTAGAATAGAGTAGGGCATTTTTTTATTTTGGGGGCTTTGTTATTTTATTAGGGGGCTTAGATTAGGTGTAAGTAGCTTAAAATTGTTGTAATATTTGTTAAATGTTTGTAACTTATTTTTTTTATTTTTTGTAACTTAGCTTTTTTTATTTTTTGTACTTTAGTTAGTTTATTTAATTGTATTTAATTCTAGTTATTTGTAGGTAATTTATTTAATTAATTTAATGATAGTGTAGTGTTAGGTTCAATTGTAACTTAGGTTAGGATTTATTTTACAGGTAATTTTGTATTTCTTTTAGCTAGGTAGTTATTAAATAGTTAATAACTATTTAATAACTATTCTAACTAGCTAAAATAAATACAAAGTTACCTGTAAAATAAATATAAATCCTATAATAGCTACAATGTCATTATTAATTACATTGTAGCTATCTTAGGGTTTATTTTACAGGTAAGTGTTTAGTTTTAAATAGGATTCATTTATTAAAGTACAGTGTAGTGTTAGATGTAATTGTTACTTAGGTCAGGATTTATTTTACAGGTAAATTTCTCTTTATTTTAACTAGGTAGCTATTAAATAGTTAATAACTATTTAATAGCTATTGTATCTAGTTAAAATAAATTGAAAGTTGCCTGTAAAATAAAAAAAAATCCTAAGATAGCTACAATATAATTATTATTTATATTGTAGCTATATTAGGGTTTATTTTAAAGGTAAGTATTTAGTTTTAAATAGGATTAATTTAGTTAATAAGAGTTAAATTTATTTAGATGTATTTAATTAATATTTAAGTTAGGGGGGTGTTAGGGTTAGTGTTAGACTTAGGTTTAGGGGTTAATAATTTTATTAGAGTTGCGGCGGTGTAGGGGGGGCAGGATAGGGGTTAATAATTTTATTACAGTGGCGGCGGTGTAGGGGGGGCAGGATAGGGGTTAATAAATTTATTATAGGTGGCAACAGTGTAGGGGGGGCAGATTAGGGGTTAATAAGTTTAAGATAAGTTGCGGCGGGGTCCGGGAGCGGCGGTTTAGGGGTTAAACTATTTATTTAGTTGCGGCGGGGTCCGGGATCGGCAGGATAGGGGTTAATAAATTTATTATAGGTGGCGGCGGTATAGGGGGGGCAGGATAGGGGTTACTAGGTATAATGTAGGTGGCGGTGGGCTCCGGGAGCGGCGGTTTAGGGGTTAATACATTTATAAGAGTTGCGGCGGGGTCTAGGAGCGGCGGTTTAGGGATTAGTAACTTTATTTAGTTGCGGCGGGCTCCGGGGGCGCTGGTATAGGGGGTAGAACAGTGTAGTTTAGTGTGGGTGCTTAGTGACAGCTTGTCAATAAAGCTGTCAAAAAGCCGAAGAGCAGCGAGATCGGATGAGTGATAACTATCACAGTCCGCTGCTCATCACCCCGTACTTGGTGCACGGCTTTTTGACAGCTTTTTTGATAACTTAGGCGAACGTATTCAGGTCCACGGCAGCGATGGTAGGCGAGCTTAGGCGGGCGTATTGGACCGGCGAAGGCAGGTAAAGTAGACGGCTTGATAAGTACCCCTCATAGTGATGTCGCGAACCTAAAATTTTGCGTTCGCGAACGGTGGACGCAAACTTCCACAACTGTTTGCGAACGGGCGAACCGGGCGAACCGCCATAGACTTCAATAGGCAGGCGAATTTTAAAACCCACAGGGACTCTTTCTGGCCACAATAGTGATGGAAAAGTTGTTTCAAGGGGACTAACACCTGGACTGTGGCATGCCGGAGGGGGATCCATGGCAAAACTCCCATGGAAAATTACATAGTTGATGCAGAGTCTGGGTTTAATCCATAAAGGGCATACATCACCTAACATTCCTAAATTGTTTGGAATAACGTGCTTTAAAACATCAGGTATGTACATTACTGTTACACCAGATATGAGTTGCACTGGGGTGACACTGTGCCCTGGCAGGCAGGCACTTGAACGCACACGTGTGAAGGAAACTGACTGCTATTATTTAACACAGTCAAAAAAGTGTTGTTTTTTTAAATCTACACTACTGTTACACCAGATATGAGTTGCACTGGGGTGACACTGTGCCCTGGCAGGCAGGCAGGCAGGCACTTAAACGCACACGTGTGAATGAAACTGACTGCTATTATTTAACACAGTCAAAAAAGTTTTTTTTTTTTTTTTAAATCTACACTACTGTTATACCAGATATGAGTTGCACTGGGGTGATACTGTGCCCTGGCAGGCAGGCACTTAAACGCACACATGTGAAGGAGACTGACTGCTATTATTTAACACAGTCAAAAAAGTGTTGTTTTTTTTTAAATCTACACTACTGTTATACCACATATGAGTTGCACTGGGGTGACACTGTGCCCTGGCAGGCAGGCACTTAAACGCACACGTGTGAAGGAAACTGACTGCTATTATTTAACACAGTCAAAAAAGTGTTTTTTTTTTTTAAATCTACACTACTGTTACACCAGATATGAGTTGCACTGGGGTGACACTGTGCCCTCGCAGGCAGGCACTTAAACGCACACGTGTGAAGGAAACTGACTGCTATTATTTAACACAGTCAAAAAAAAGGTTGTTTTTTTTTAAATCTACACTACTGTTACACCAGATATGAGTTGCACTGGGGTGACACTGTGCCCTGGCAGGCAGGCACTTAAACGCACGCGTGTGAATGAAACTGACTGCTATTATTTAACACAGTCAAAAAAGTGTTTTTTTTTTTTAAATCTACACTACTGTTACACCAGATTTGAGTTGCACTGGGGTGACACTGTGCCCTGGCAGGCAGGCACTGAAATGCACACGTGTGAAGGAAACTGACTGCTATTATTTAACACAGTCAAAAAAGTGTTGTTTTTTTTTAAATCTACACTACTGTTACACCAGATATGAGTTGCACTGGGGTGACACTGTGCCCTGGCAGGCAGGCACATAAACGCACACGTGTGAAGGAAACTGACCTATTATTTAACACAGTCAAAAAAGTGTTTTTTTTTAAAATCTACACTACTGTTACACCAGATTTGAGTTGCACTGGGGTGACACTGTGCCCTGGCAGGCAGGCACTTAAACGCACACGTGTGAAGGAAACTGACTGCTATTATTTAACACAGTCAAAAAAAAGGTTGTTTTTTTTTTAAATCTACACTACTGTTACACCAGATATGAGTTGCACTGGGGTGACACTGTGCCCTGGCAGGCAGGCACTTAAACGCACGCGTGTGAATGAAACTGACTGCTATTATTTAACACAGTCAAAAAAGTGTTTTTTTTTTTTAAATCTACACTACTGTTACACCAGATTTGAGTTGCACTGGGGTGACACTGTGCCCTGGCAGGCAGGCACTGAAATGCACACGTGTGAAGGAAACTGACTGCTATTATTTAACACAGTCAAAAAAGTGTTGTTTTTTTTTAAATCTACACTACTGTTACACCAGATATGAGTTGCACTGGGGTGACACTGTGCCCTGGCAGGCAGGCACATAAACGCACACGTGTGAAGGAAACTGACCTATTATTTAACACAGTCAAAAAAGTGTTTTTTTTTAAAATCTACACTACTGTTACACCAGATTTGAGTTGCACTGGGGTGACACTGTGCCCTGGCAGGCAGGCACTTAAACGCACACGTGTGAAGGAAACTGACTGCTATTATTTAACACAGTCAAAAAAAAGGTTGTTTTTTTTTTAAATCTACACTACTGTTACACCAGATATGAGTTGCACTGGGGTGACACTGTGCCCTGGCAGGCAGGCACTTAAACGCACACGTGTGAAGGAAACTGACTGCTATTATTTAACACAGTCAAAAAAGTGTTGTTTTTTTTAAATCTACACTACTGTTACACCAGATATGGGGCGCGTTCCGATATAAATCGTAGTTTGCGGCGCAAGCGAGGGAACCCCCGCCGCCCGTAGTTTCAGCTCGCAACTTGAGCTATCCTATATACGGGTCTGTCAGAGGCTAAAGTGCCGTAAGTCTGACAAACCAGCGATGTCCAGAAATCTGCGTAAGTACAAATTTCTGGAGTCGCCAGTGACTTACGGCACTTTAGAAACTGCCGGCGCCTACAAAACCTGTCTAAGTTATAAAATCACCCGTACTGTCTAACACGCCTCCCTAACATAGCCCGACACGTCTAACCTTCTATCAGCTATCCCCCCTCACTATCCTAACAATAAAAAATGTATTAACCCCTAAACCGCCACTCCCGGACCCCGCCGCCACCTAATAAAGTTATTAACCCCTAAACCGACGCTCCTGGACCCCGCCGCCACCTAATAAAGTTATTAACCCCTAAACCGTCGCTCCCGGACCCCGCCGCCAGCTATATTAAATCTATAACCCCCTAATGTGAGCCCCTACCCCGCCGCCATCTACCTTACCTACCCCCTAAAGTGAGCCCCTTACACCGCCGCCATCTACCTTACCTAACCCCTAAAGTGAGCCCCTTACACCGCCGCCATCTACCTTACCTACCCCTTAAAGTGAGCTCCTACCCCGCCGCCATCTATTTTAAAATTATTAACCCCTAATTTAATCCCCCTACACTGCCGCCACCTATATTAAACACATTAACCCCTAATCTAATCCCCCTACACCGCCGCCAGCTATATTAACTATATTAACCCTAATTATATTAGGGTTAATATAGTTAATATCGTTATTATATTATACATATTAACTATATTAACCCTAATTATATTAGGTTTAATATAGTTAATATCGTTATTATATTATATATATATTAAGTATAATAACCCTATCTAACTCTAACATCCCTAACTAAATTCTTATTAAAATAAATCTAATTAATATTAATCTTATTAATTAAAATATTCCTATTTAAATCTAAATACTTACCTATAAAATAAACCCTAAGATAGCTTCAATATAATTAATAATTACATTGTAGCTATTTTAGGGTTTATATTTATTTTACAGGTAACTTGGTATTTATTTTAACTAGGTACAATAGCTATTAAATATTTAATAACTATTTAATAGCTACCTAGTTAAAATAATTACCAATTTACCTGTAAAATAAATCCTAACCTAAGTTACAAATACACCTACACTATCAATAAATTAAATAAACTACAAATATCTAAACTAAAATACAATAAAATAAAATAAACTAAATTACAAAACAAACAAAACACTAAATTACAAAAAATAAAAAAAGATTACAAGATTTTTAAGCTAATTACACCTATTCTAAGCCCCCTAATAAAATAATAAAGCCCCCCAAAATAAAAAAATTTCCCTACCCTATTCTAAATTTAAAAAGTTAACAGCTCTTTTACCTTACCAGCCCTTAAAAGGGCCTTTTGCGGGGCATGCCCCAAAGAAAACAGCTCTTTTGCCTGTATAAAAAAACACAATACCACCCCCAACATTACAACCCACCACCCACATACCCCTATTCTAAACCCACCCAAACCCCCGTTAAAAAAACCTAACACTACCCCCCTGAAGATCTCCCTACCTTGTCTTCACCCAGCCGGGCAGAACTCTTCATCCGATCCGGGCGATGTCTTCAATCAAGCTGCAGAGAAGTCTTCTTCCATCCGGGCGATGTCTTCAATCAAGCGGCAGAGAAGTCTTCTTCCATCCGGCGATGTCTTCAAGCAAAGGGGCATCTTCAATCTTCTTTCTTCGCTCCTCTGCCGCGGAGCATCCATCCGGCACGACGACTGAACGAGGAATGAGGTAACTTTAAATGACGTCATCCAAGATGGCGTCTGTCGAATTTCGATTGGCTGATAGGATTCTATCAGCCAATCGGAATTAAGGTAGAAAAATCTGATTGGCAATCGGATTGAACTTGAATCCGATTGGCTGATTCAATCAGCCAATCGGATTGAACTTGAATCTGATTGGCTGATTCAATCAGCCAATCAGATTTTTCTACCTTAATTCCGATTGGCTGATAGAATCCTATCAGCCAATCGGAATTCGACGGACGCCATCTTGGATGACATCATTTAAAGGTACCTCATTCCTCATTCAGTCGTCATGCCGGATGGATGCTCCGCGGCGGAGGAGCGAAGAAAGAAGATTGAAGATGCCGCTTTGCTTGAAGACATCGCCGGATGGAAGAAGACTTCTCTGCCGCTTGCTTGAAGACATCACCCGGATGGAAGAAGACTTCTCTGCCGCTTGATTGAAGACATTGCCCGGATCGGATGAAGAGCTCTGCCCGGCTGGGTGAATACAAGGTAGGATGATCTTCAGGGGGGTAGTGTTAGGTTTTTTTAAGGGGGGTTTGGTTGGGTTTAGAATAGGGGTATGTGGGTGGTGGGTTGTAATGTTGGGGGGTGGTATTGTGTTTTTTTTTACAGGCAAAAGAGCTGTTTTCTTTGGGGCATGCCCCGCAAAAGGTCCTTTTAAGGGCTGGTAAGGTAAAAGAGCTGTTAACTTTTTAAATTTAGAATAGGGTAGGGAATTTTTTTTATTTTGGGGGGCTTTATTATTTTATTAGGGGGCTTAGAATAGGTTTAATTAGCTTAAAAATCTTGTAATCTTTTTTTTATTTTTTGTAATTTAGTGTTTGGTTTTTTTTGTAATTTAGTTTAGTTTATTTAATTGTATTTTAGTTTAGATATTTGTAGTTTATTTAATTTATTAATACTGTAGTGTTAGGTGTATTTGTAACTTAGGTTAGGATTTATTTTACAGGTAAATTGGTAATTATTTTAACTAGGTAGCTATTAAATAGTTATTAACTATTTAATAGCTATTGTACCTAGTTAAAATAAATACCAAGTTACCTGTAAAATAAATATAAACCCTAAAATAGCTACAATGTAATTATTAATTATATTGTAGCTATCTTAGGGTTTATTTTATAGGTAAGTATTTAGATTTAAATAGGAATAGTTTAATTAATAATATTAATATTAATTAGATTTATTTTAATAAGAATTTAGTTAGGGATGTTAGAGTTAGATAGGGTTATTATACTTAATATATATATAATATAATAACGATATTAACTATATTAACTAATATAATTAGGGTTAATATAGTTAATATAGCTGGCGGCGGTGTAGGGGGATTAGATTAGGGGTTAATCTATTTAATATAGCTGGCGGCGGTGTAGGGGGATTAGATTAGGGGTTAATTAATTTAATATAGCTGGCAGCGGTATAGGGGGATTAAATTAGGGGTTAATGTAATTAATATAGCTGGCGGCGGTGTAGGAGGATTAAATTAGGGGTTAATAATTTTAATATAGCTGGCGGCGAGGTAGGAGCTCACATTAGGGGGTACTTAATGTAGATGGCGGCGGTGTAAGGGGCTCACATTAGGGGGTAGGTAATATAGATGGCGGCGGTGTAAGGGGCTCACATTAGGGGGTATGTAATGTAGCTGGCGACGGTGTAGGAGGATCACATTAGGGGTAGTTTAATATAGCTGGCGGCGGGGTAGGAGCTCACATTAGGGGATATGTAATGTAGCTGGCGACGGTGTAGGGGGATCACATTAGGGGGTTATACTTTTAATGTAGGTGGCGGCGGGGTCCGGGAGCGGCAGTTTAGGGGTTAAATACTTTATTAGGGATTGCGGCGGGGGATCGTGGTTGACAGGTAGATAGACATTGCGCATGCGTTAGGTGTTTGGTTTTATTTGGCAGGTAGTTTAGGGAGTTACAGGGCTCCAATAGACAGCGTAAGGCTTACTACGGCTGCAATTTGTGGCTAGAAATGGAGTAGGATTTCTCCATTTTCGCCACGTAAGTCCTTACGCTGTATATTGGATACCAAACTGCGCGGGTTTGGTATACCTGCCTATGGCCCAAAAAACTACGGGCGAAGTCAGAAATATACGAGCGTAACTTCTAGGTTACGCCGTATATAGGATACCAAACCCGCGCAAAATTCGGCGTTGTCTGCTTTTGCGGGCGACGCTGCATATCGGATCGGGCCCCTGAGTTGCACTGGGGTGACACTGTGCCCTGGCAGGCAGGCACTTAAACGCACACGTGTGAAGGAAACTGACTGCTATTATTTAACACAGTCAAAAAAGTGTTGGTTTTTTTAAATCTACACTACTGTTACACCAGATATGAGTGGTGGCACTGGGCAAGTGGGCACAGTATACGCTGTGAGCCTGCCACACAAGCTGGCAGGCAGGCAACTGCAATTAGATTACACAGGGGAAAAAAAAGCAGCCCTAAAAAGGGCTTTTTGGGGTGCTGTCCTTACAGCAGAGATCAGATGAGTCCTTCAGGACTGTAGTGGACACTGAATACACTAGCCTAGCTATAGATTTCCCTACTAAATCAGCAGCAGCTACACTGTCCCTCCTCTCACTAACAATGCAGCTTCCGAATGAATCTAAAATGGATGCTGTCCAGGAGGTAGGAGGGTCTGGGAGGGAGGGTCTGCTGCTGATTGGCTGGAATGTGCCTGCTGACTGTGAGGTACAGGGTCAAAGTATTACTCAATGATGACGAATAGGGGGCGGATCGAACATGCTATGTTCGCCGGGAACTATTCGCCGGCGAACAATTCGCGGCATCACTAATGAGACATAATTAACTACTTCACTATATATAATGAGACAGATTTAACTACTTCACTATATAGTATGAGACCAAATTAACTACTCACTATATAATACGAGACAGAATTAACTACTCACTATATAGTATGAGACATATTTAACTACTTCACTATATAGAATGAGATAGATTTAACTACTTCCCTATATAGTATGAGACAGATTTAACTACTTCACTAAATAGTATGAGACAGATTTAACTTCTTAACTATTTAGAATGAGATAGATTTAACTACTTCACTGTATAATATGAAACAGAATTAACTACTTCACTATATAGTATGAAACAGATTTAACTACTTCACTATATAGTATGAGAAAGATTTAACTACTTCACTAAATAGTATGAGACAAAATTAACTACTTCACTATATAGTATGAGACAGATTTAACTACTTCACTATATAGAATGAGATAGATTTAACTACTTCACTATATAATATGAAACCAAATTAACTACTTCACTATATAGAATGAGACAGATTTAACTACTTCACTATATAGTATGAGACAGATTTAACTACTTCACTATATAGTATGAGACAGATTTAACTACTTCACTATATAATTAGTGATGTCGCGAACCTAAAAATTTCGGTTCGCGAATGGCGGACTCGAACTTCCGCAACTGTTCGCGAACCG
This sequence comes from Bombina bombina, assembly GCF_027579735.1. Lineage (NCBI taxonomy): Eukaryota > Metazoa > Chordata > Amphibia > Anura > Bombinatoridae > Bombina > Bombina bombina. The sequence goes on from NC_069505.1 coordinate 391,639,562, forward strand.
GTGAACCGGGTGAACCGCCATTGACTTCAATAGGCAGGTGAACTTTAAAACCCACAGGGACCCTTTCTGGCCACAATAGTGATGGAAAAGTTGTTTCAAGGGGACTAACACCTGGACTGTGGCATGCCGGAGGGGGATCCATGGCAAAACTCCCACGGAAAATTACATAGTTGATGCAGAGTCTGGTTTTAAGCCATAAAGGGCCTAAATCACCTAACATTCCTAAATTGTTTGGAAGTAGGCACAGTATATGCTGGGAGCCTGACACACAGGCTGGCACTAGTGGCAGGCTGGCCTGGCAACTAAAATTAAATAACACTAGCAGACTGATGTAAAAGTTTTTTTTAAAAAAAAATTACACTAATGTTACAACAGATATGAGTGGTGGCACTGAGGATGGAAGTAGGCACAGTATATGCTGGGAGCCTGACACACAGGCTGGCACTAGTGGCAGGCTGGCCTGGCAACTAAAATTAAATAACACTTGCAGACTGATGTAAAAGTTTTTTAAAAAAAATTTACACTAATGTTACAACAGATATGAGTAAATAAGATTGAAATCCAGCACTCAGACCCAAGGTGTGTGCAAGCTAGCAAAGGATCACTGCAAGGATCCAAACAGTATCCAAAATCTTCAAAGAATGCAGCAGCACCACTTCTCATATAAAAAGTTCCTTTATTAAACACATAGTAGGAGCAGGTAAAATAGAACGACGTTTCGGGTGGTTATCCCTTAGTCATGTTCACATAATGTTTGTTAGACTTAATCACCTTTAAATAGCCATCAGTCAGGTGAGACCACACCTTTCACCTTAATTACTTAGATATACATTTTTCTTAGCCTCTATTGCCATCTAGTGGTCTAACCCATATCAAACATACAATTTTATTATACAAAAACATATTTTTTTAAAAAAAGAGAACAATCACATTTGTTGAAGAGCAGATATCAAAAATGTCAAAATATAAAATTCTAAAATTAAATGCCAGAAAAGGAATTGTATAAAGATAAAAATCTTTTACTTTACAGGAATACACTTAAATCAAGTTCCCTATTCATACCATTGGGGATTAAGCAATCTAATTTATTGATCCAAAATGCCTCACGTTTTTTGAGAAGCAATTCTCTATTGCCGCCACGTCTAGGGCTCTGTATATGGTCTATTATTTGAAATCTTAGTTGTGCAATAGAGTGACCTTTACTCAAAAAATGGTGGGCAACTGGGGCCTTTAAATCTCCTGTCCTAATATTAGATTTATGTTGAATTATTCTATCTCTCACCCTCTGGGTCGTCTCTCCGATATAAATTAACCCACACGGACATTTAATTAGATATATAACAAAGTTAGCATTACAATTGTAGTAGCCCTTTATTTTAAATTTCTGTCCCGTAAGGGGGTGGATGAATATGTCAGATTTTATCATATTATTGCAACTGGAGCAATTAAGACAAGGGAAACAGCCATTTCTTTCTGAAGTAATGTACCCCAATTTGGATTTCTTACTAGAACCCACGTCAGCCTTAACAATTTTGTCTTTTAAACTAGGAAGTCTAGTGTAGGCTGGCATAGGTGGTTGGCGGAATGCTAGTACCTCAGGATTACACTCACTCAAAACATGCCAGTGTTTCCTAATGATCCTTTGTATTTCTGAACTGCAAGAATTGTACTCAGACACAAATACCATCCTGTCAGGGTCCTTTCTCTTATTGGTATTTCCAGTATTAACCCTTTCATCAGGCAGTTGTATCACCTTCTCAATAGTCTCCTGTATCAAATCAGGGGGATAACCACGCTGCACAAATCTAATGCCCATCTCCTGTAGTCTCTGCAAAGCCAGGGCTTTGTCTTTCACTATTCGCTTTACTCTTAACATTTGACTGTAAGGCAAAGATTTCACCAAAGCAGGTGAATGGGCACTAGAGAAGTGTAGGAGGCTATTCCTATCAGTATCCTTTCTAAATATATCTGTTTTTAGAAGGGAACCATCCTTATAAATTTTAGTATCAAGGAAGTTAATAGATTCTTCACTCCAAGACATTGTAAATTTAATACATCCTGATGCCCTGTTCAATTCACTCACAAATTGTTGTAGGGATCCAACGTCACCCCACCAAATGCCAAATATATCATCTATGTAGCGCCACCAGGTGGCGCCACATAGAATGAAGAGCTCATTTTCATATACAAATTTCTCCTCAAAAATATTCATAAAAATATTGGCATAAGTAGGGGCGACGTTGGACCCCATAGCAGTTCCTTGTTTTTGTAAGAAATAAGAATCCTCAAAAAGGAAATAATTACAGTGCAGAATAATTTCCATTAGCTCTATAATAAATTGCTGTTGCATAGCAGTGAACCTATTACTTTTGCCAATAGCATACCTGATAGAATCTAACCCACTGCTATGTGGTATGGACGTGTAAAGGCTAACAATGTCCAAGCTATACAAGATACATTTATCCATATTTCCTGGCAGACCCTCAATTTTAGATAAAAAATCATTAGTGTCTTTAATAAAAGACATAGCCTGAGCTACAAATGGTCTCAACAGTCTGTCAAGATATATGGATATATTTGTAAAAATAGAGTCAGAACCCGCCACTATGGGACGTCCAGGGGGGGTCCCTAGATTCTTATGAACCTTTGGGAGAGTGTAAAGTACTGGTATAGTGTATTCCTCTTTAATAAGATAATTTTTGGTTTCATTATCAATAATTCCATTCTGGAATGCTCTCTGGATGCATCTTTTTATGTCTACTGCAATATTAGATGTGGGGTCTGAGGTTAATAGCATATATACATCTGTGTTAGCTAATTGAGATTTAATTTCACCAATATAGTACCCCCTATCCAAAATAACTGTGGCTCCGCCCTTATCAGCTTGTTTGCAAATCAATTCTTTATTATTGCAAATTGCTTGTAAGGCTTGACTATCTTCTTTAGACATATTGGGCAAAAAACGTAATTTCTTCTTACAACATTTTTCTTAAGATTATCCAAATCAGACTTAACCAATTTCATGAAAACATCAATACTTGAATCATAGCAAGTTGGAACAAATGCACTCTTATTTTTCAATCCAAGACTCTTAATAGCTAAATCATCAGGGGTAGAAACATTTTTCAATTGATTTTTAAACCCATCATAAGCATTGGAAAAAAAGGATTTTAACTTAAGGTTTCTATTAAACTTGTAAAGGTCCTGATCTAATTTAAACCAATTACAATGATCTTGTTTACAAAAAGAAAGTCCCTTCTCCAACACCTTGTATTGGGCATTTGAAAGTTCTACCTTAGAGATGTTCAGCACTAGTGTTTGTTCCAGTGACGTGCAGTGAGGTCAGAGGCTGGTGAGGCACTAGATATGATACGCCGGAGAAACACATGTACAGAGGGCCGCAAGTACCCCCAACAGGGCAGGTTTAAATGATAGCTGAACAAGTGCACAGGTGACATAATCAGGTGATGGGTGAGAGCAAGTTAGTAACCACTGAGTTACTGATCAGCTGATTACTTCACCTGTGCACTGATTCAGCTATATTGAAAACCTGGCCTGTTGGGGGTACTTGAGGACCATTGTTGAGAAACACTGCACTAAAGCACCAGCTCATCGGAAATGTATTGATTACCTGGAGAATAAAGCACACATACTCTGCTCACTGACACCCAGACACACTCTTCTCACATACACACTCACACAATTCTGTGGCACAGTGCCAGTTACTAAGCAATTCGAATGATACACAATCTCTTCTCTACTCACTACTGTATTGTAAAAATAGAAATAATTTACCATACAAGTTTTACACAAAGGACAAGTTATCAATACTGCCAACACAGCTGCTGCAATATGGTGTTCAAGAAACGCACGTGCACATCCCACTTAGGTATGCTCTTCAACAAAGGACACCAAAGGATACCAAAAGAATGAAGTACATAATAATAAAAGTAAAATATAAAGTTTATTTTTTTGTGCAATTTCTATCTGAATGATGGAAATGTAATTATGACTTTCATGTTCCTTTCAAAAACTAATTTGATTTGCTGACATGGGGCCAGTAACAGTTGATGCTAATTCTTAAAATATAAATAACTAGAAAAGTCTATTGAAATAGCATGCTCTACCTCAATCATGAAAGTTTAATTTTAAATGTCTCCCTTTGAATATGTGTTTAACCAGTTACTTTACAGTGGCATTATTTCTAAAAACATTTAACTGCAATAATTACATATATTTTTTAAATTACTCATTATCTCCTTTTAATTAATATAAACTTGTATAAAAGCAGCACATATTAAAAACACAATGCAACAGCTTTCAATTGATTTGTGAATTTAAAGTTCACAGCAGTCTTTAAAAAATGGAGACACAGAGAAAAATAAAAATAGATACTGCATCCTCTGACTGAACAGACATAACATATATGGAGTTTGTACCTAATTAAATCAAATAACCATGAAAAAGGGAGGCTTAGCAATATTCAATGTCAAAAAAATTAATTTAAATAATGTGGACACTGCACACTTAACTTCAAACTCTGGGTTTTAAATTATGGATTTAAATTTGAATTGACCCTTTGACTTCCTGTCAGTATTGGGGTATGCTCACTTACTGTCCCCCCCCCCCCCCCCTGTTAATGAGCTGTATCTGAACACAATTTGTGAATCACAAGAGATGTAGAATACTACTTTACTCTTCTGCTTGGTGTCATCTGTTCTTAGGTTACCTCAGCTTCCAGTTGTGTCACATGACCCTGCTCACTGCATCCTTCTTCTGATTATTCTATATATCCTTCACTTGCTAGGAGGCATCAAGAGGGGTGCCTCCTATTGGTCCCAATTTTTGCTGCTAATATATTGACAGAACACAGGTGGCGCTGCAGCACAGCTTTTCCTTTGACCCATGTACTGCAATGGAGAGAAGCGTTCCTGTACCTGCATCTCCATAGCATTACATGGGGGGAAAATATTTTTTTTTGGACTTTTTTTTTTGTTTTAATTAAAATTTAATTAAGCTTTGGCCACATATGGCAGGGTAGGCACTGCCTCCCCTGCCTCCTATGAGTGCACGTCCCTGGTTTGTTCGCCCGGCGTGTCTTCCTTGGCGGTACTTGTGACACCTTGTTGTGGATTGGTTTTGCGGTGATGCCTCCTACCGCCCCGTCTCCTCCGACATCTGAATCCCCTGAGGTGGATTCCATGGTGCTGTCAGAGCTGCTAGCCGTCTTCTGTGACCTCCGTTCTCGTCGATGAGCCGCACCGGAAGTGACGTTTCTTGAGCTTCCGGTTGGGTCCCGGGTCCACCTGTACAACAACAAATGTGATTGTTCTCTTTTTTTTTTTTTTTTTTTTAATATTAACTTTTTATTGAGGATAAACGAGGTGACATACATGTTACAAACATTGCAATTCCAAGTGTACCAATCATTAAGGTTTACAGCAAAATGTACAGAAAGATTACACAATTAGCAATTTATCATTGGTGAAGACAATAGATTCCATTATATCACGTGTCAATATTTAGCAAGGGATTGTCTCACTTAGCATACAATTTTCTGTGTTCTTAGTGACTGAGCTTCATTGGTGGTTATAATGATTGTTCTCTTTTTAAAAAAAAATATGTTTTTGTATAATAAAATTGTATGTTTGATATGGGTTAGACCACTAGATGGCAATAGAGGCTAAGAAAAATGTATATCTAAGTAATTAAGGTGAAAGGTGTGGTCTCACCTGACTGATGGCTATTTAAAGGTGATTAAGTCTAACAAACATTATGTGAACATGACTAAGGGATAACCACCCGAAACGTCGTTCTATTTTACCTGCTCCTACTATGTGTTTAATAAAGGAACTTTTTATATGAGAAGTGGTGCTGCTGCATTCTTTGAAGATTTTGGATACTGTTTGGATCCTTGCAGTGATCCTTTGCTAGCTTGCACACACCTTGGGTCTGAGTGCTGGATTTCAATCTTATTTTCTGGATTACTACTGCTATTATCCCTGCACCTACCCTGCCATGGAGGACACATTAGATTCTCAAGGAGCAAAGGTTTTTGCATACACAGATGTTGAAGCTGCCAGAATCACTACCCTGGTAAGGGGCTCTCGTGACTTTCTGAGGACACCACAGACAGAAGTCAATATGAATAATTATTAGAGACTTGCTAAAAGAAATATGTCTTATCAATTGCATGCATCCACTTTGGCAGAATACTACAGAATTAAACGCATCCCTAGAGGATTGAGGATGAGTACAAGACCAACACTTTTATCAAGCAATAAGGACTATTGCACTAAATTTGAACAAATTTTGAACAAATGTTCACTGGACTTAATCGTACTCACGGTTGAGTATTTGCAGATGGCCATTGATGCCCAGACAGATGAAATCAAGGAGGTAGTCGCAAGCCTCAAACAATCCGCAGGAGATCTCGACATCAATAAATCTATAAAGGAAATAAACATGAAGATTATGGAGCTGAAAAAAGAGCTTGAAAATAAGAAGCGGATCAAATTCAACCATGATGAGAACGATTACCTTACCGGAGCGGTTTACAGGTGGACCCGGGACCCAACTGGAAGCTCAAGAAACGTCACTTCCTGTGCGGCTCGTCGACGAGAACGGAGGTCACAGAAGACGGCTAGCAGCTCTGACAGCACCATGGAATCCACCTCAGGGGATTCAGATGTCGGAGGAGACGGGGCGGTAGGAGGCATCACCGCAAAACCAGTCCACAACAAGGTGTCACAAGTACCGCCAAGGAAGACACGCCGGGCGAACAAACACTAGTGCTGAACATCTCTAAGGTAGAACTTTCAAATGCCCAATACAAGGTGTTGGAGAAGGGACTTTCTTTTTGTAAACAAGATCATTGTAATTGGTTTAAATTAGATCAGGACCTTTACAAGTTTAATAGAAACCTTAAGTTAAAATCCTTTTTTTCCAATGCTTATGATGGGTTTAAAAATCAATTGAAAAATGTTTCTACCCCTGATGATTTAGCTATTAAGAGTCTTGGATTGAAAAATAAGAGTGCATTTGTTCCAACTTGCTATGATTCAAGTATTGATGTTTTCATGAAATTGGTTAAGTCTGATTTGGATAATCTTAAGAAAAAATGTTGTAAGAAGAAATTACGTTTTTTGCCCAATATGTCTAAAGAAGATAGTCAAGCCTTACAAGCAATTTGCAATAATAAAGAATTGATTTGCAAATAAGCTGATAAGGGCGGAGCCACAGTTATTTTGGATAGGGGGTACTATATTGGTGAAATTAAATCTCAATTAGCTAACACAGATGTATATATGCTATTAACCTCAGACCCCACATCTAATATTGCAGTAGACATAAAAAGATGCATCCAGAGAGCATTCCAGAATGGAATTATTGATAATGAAACCAAAAATTATCTTATTAAAGAGGAATACACTATACCAGTACTTTACACTCTCCCAAAGGTTCATAAGAATCTAGGGACCCCCCCTGGACGTCCCATAGTGGCGGGTTCTGACTCTATTTTTACAAATATATCCATATATCTTGACAGACTGTTGAGACCATTTGTAGCTCAGGCTATGTCTTTTATTAAAGACACTAATGATTTTTTATCTAAAATTGAGGGTCTGCCAGGAAATATGGATAAATGTATCTTGTATAGCTTGGACATTGTTAGCCTTTACACGTCCATACCACATAGCAGTGGGTTAGATTCTATCAGGTATGCTATTGGCAAAAGTAATAGGTTCACTGCTATGCAACAGCAATTTATTATAGAGCTAATGGAAATTATTCTGCACTGTAATTATTTCCTTTTTGAGGATTCTTATTTCTTACAAAAACAAGGAACTGCTATGGGGTCCAACGTCGCCCCTACTTATGCCAATATTTTTATGAATATTTTTGAGGAGAAATTTGTATATGAAAATGAGCTCTTCATTCTATGTGGCGCCACCTGGTGGCGCTACATAGATGATATATTTGGCATTTGGTGGGGTGACGTTGGATCCCTACAACAATTTGTGAGTGAATTGAACAGGGCATCAGGATGTATTAAATTTACAATGTCTTGGAGTGAAGAATCTATTAACTTCCTTGATACTAAAATTTATAAGGATGGTTCCCTTCTAAAAACAGATATATTTAGAAAGGATACTGATAGGAATAGCCTCCTACACTTCTCTAGTGCCCATTCACCTGCTTTGGTGAAATCTTTGCCTTACAGTCAAATGTTAAGAGTAAAGCGAATAGTGAAAGACAAAGCCCTGGCTTTGCAGAGACTACAGGAGATGGGCATTAGATTTGTGCAGCGTGGTTATCCCCCTGATTTGATACAGGAGACTATTGAGAAGGTGATACAACTGCCTGACGAAAGGGTCAATACTGAAACTACCAATAAGAGAAAGGACCCTGATAGGATGGTATTTGTGTCTGAATACAATTCTTGCAGTTCAGAAATACAAAGGATCATTAGGAAACACTGGCATGTTTTGAGTGAGTGTAATCCTGAGGTACTAGCATTCCGCCAACCACCTATGCCAGCCTACACTAGACTTCCTAGTTTAAAAGACAAAATTGTTAAGGCTGACGTGGGTTCTAGTAAGAAATCCAAATTGGGGTACATTACTTCAGAAAGAAATGGCTGTTTCCCTTGTCTTAATTGCTCCAGTTGCAATAACATGATAAAATCTGATATATTCATCCACCCCCTTACGGGACAGAAATTTAAAATAAAGGGCTACTACAATTGTAATGCTAACTTTGTTATATATCTAATTAAATGTCCGTGTGGGTTAATTTATATCGGAGAGACGACCCAGAGGGTGAGAGATAGAATAATTCAACATAAATCTAATATTAGGACAGGAGATTTAAAGGCCCCAGTTGCCCACCATTTTTTGAGTAAAGGTCACTCTATTGCACAACTAAGATTTCAAATAATAGACCATATACAGAGCCCTAGACGTGGCGGCAATAGAGAATTGCTTCTCAAAAAACGTGAGGCATTTTGGATCAATAAATTAGATTGCTTAATCCCCAATGGTATGAATAGGGAACTTGATTTAAGTGTATTTCTGTAAAGTAAAAGATTTTTATCTTTATACAATTCCTTTTCTGGCATTTAATTTTAGAATTTTATATTTTGACATTTTTGATATCTGCTCTTCAACAAATGTGATTGTTCTCTTTTTAAAAAAAAATATGTTTTTGTATAATAAAATTGTATGTTTGATATGGGTTAGACCACTAGATGGCAATAGAGGCTAAGAAAAATGTATATCTAAGTAATTAAGGTGAAAGGTGTGGTCTCACCTGACTGATGGCTATTTAAAGCTGATTAAGTCTAACAAACATTATGTGAACATGACTAAGGGATAACCACTCGAAACGTCGTTCTATTTTACCTGCTCCTACTATGTGTTTAATAAAGGAACTTTTTATATGAGAAGTGGTGCTGCTGCATTCTTTGAAGACAACAGATATGAGTGGTGGCACTGAGGATGGAAGTAGGCACAGTATATGCTGGGAGCCTGACACACAGGCTGGCACTAGTGGCAGGCTGGCCTGGCAACTAAAATTAAATAACACTAGCAGACTGATGTAAAAGTTTTTTTTAAAAAAAGTTACACTAATGTTACAACAGATATGAGTGGTGGCACTGAGGATGGAAGTAGGCACAGTATAAAAGTTACACCAGATATGAGTGGTTGAAAACAGAGCAATTAGGCACAGTATATGCTGTGGGCTTGATACACAGGCCTGATGGAAAATGAAATTAGATTACACTAGCAAACTGATGTAAAAGTTTTTTTTTTTAAAATTTACACTAATGTTACACCAGATATGAGTGGTGGCACAGAGCAATTAATCACAGTATATGCTGTGGGCCTGACAGACAGGCTTGATGGAAAATGAAATTAGATTACACTAGCAAACTGATGTAAAAGTTTTTTTTTTAAATTTACACTAATGTTACACCAGATATGAGTGGTGGCAGTGAGCAAGTAGGCACAGTATATGCTGTGAGCCTCACACACAGGCTGACAGGCAGGCAAATGCAATTAGATTACAAAAAAAACAACAAAAAAAACGACTAAAGTTCTAGCCCTAAAAAGGACTTTTTGGGCTGAAGTTCTAGCTATATAGTATGAGACAGATTTAACTTCTTAACTATTTAGAATGAGATAGATTTAACTACTTCACTATATAATATGAAACAGAATTAACTACTTCTCTATATAGTATGAAACAGATTTAACTACTTCACTATATAGTATGAGAAAGATTTAACTACTTCACTAAATAGTATGAGACAGAATTAACTACTTCACTATATAGTATGAGACAGATTTAACTACTTCACTATATAGAATGAGACAGATTTAACTACTTCACTATATAATTAGTGATGTCGCAAACCTAAAAATTTCGGTTCGCGAACGGCGGACTCAAACTTCCGCAACTGTTCGCGAACCGGTGAACCGGGTGAACCGCCATTGACTTCAATAGGCAGGCGAACTTTAAAACCCACAGGGACCCTTTCTGGCCACAATAGTGATGGAAAAGTTGTTTCAAGGGGACTAACACCTGGACTGTGGCATGCCGGAGGGGGATCCATGGCAAAACTCCCACGGAAAATTACATAGTTGATGCAGAGTCTGGTTTTAAGCCATAAAGGGCCTAAATCACCTAACATTCCTAAATTGTTTGGAAGTAGGCACAGTATATGCTGGGAGCCTGACACACAGGCTGGCACTAGTGGCAGGCTGGCCTGGCAACTAAAATTAAATAACACTAGCAGACTGATGTAAAAGTTTTTTTTAAAAAAAAATTACACTAATGTTACAACAGATATGAGTGGTGGCACTGAGGATGGAAGTAGGCACAGTATATGCTGGGAGCCTGACACACAGGCTGGCACTAGTGGCAGGCTGGCCTGGCAACTAAAATTAAATAACACTAGCAGACTAATGTAAAAGTTTTTTTAAAAAAAATTTACACTAATGTTACAACAGATATGAGTGGTGGCACTGAGGATGGAAGTAGGCACAGTATATGCTGGGAGCCTGACACACAGGCTGGCACTAGTGGCAGGCTGGCCTGGCAACTAAAATTAAATAACACTAGCAGACTGATGTAAAAGTTTTTTTTTTAAAAAGTTACACTAATGTAACAACAGATATGAGTGGTGGCACTGAGGATGGAAGTAGGCACAGTATATGCTGGGAGCCTGACACACAGGCTGGCACTAGTGGCAGGCTGGCCTGGCAACTAAAATTAAATAACACTAGCAGACTGATGTAAAAGTTTTTTTTTAAAAAAAGTTACACTAATGTTACAACAGATATGAGTGGTGGCACTGAGGCTGGCTGAATTAGTATACACTAGCAGACTGATGTAAAAGTTTTTTTTTTTAAATTTACACTAAAGTTACACCAGATATGAGTGGTTGAAAACAGAGCAATTAGGCACAGTATATGCTGTGGGCCTGATACACAGGCCTGATGGAAAATGAAATTAGATTACACTAGCAAACTGATGTAAAAGTTTTTTTTTTTTTTAATTTACACTAATGTTACACCAGATATGAGTGGTGGCACAGAGCAATTAATCACAGTATATGCTGTGGGCCTGACACACAGGCCTGATGGAAAATGAAATTAGATTACACTAGCAAACTGATGTAAAAGTTTTTTTTTTTAAATTTACACTAATGTTACACCAGATATGAGTGGTGGCAGTGAGCAAGTAGGCACAGTATATGCTGTGAGCCTCACACACAGGCTGACAGGCAGGCAAATGCAATTAGATTACAAAAAAAACACACAAAAAAACGACTAAAGTTCTAGCCCTAAAAAGGACTTTTTGGGCTGAAGTTCTATTTGGAGTGCTGTCCTTACAGCAGAGATCAGATGAGTCCTTCAGGACTGTAGTGGACACTGAATACACTAGCCTAGCTATCAATTTCCCTATAAAATCACCAGCAGCAGTACTATCTCTCCTCTCACTAAGAATGCAGGATCGTAATGAATCTAAAATGGCTGCTTGCCCAGGAGCTGGGAGGGTCTGGGAGGGAGTGTCTGCTGCTGATTGGCTGAAATGTGTCTGCAGACTGTGAGATACAGGGTCAAAGTTTACTCAATGATGACGAATAGGGGACGGATCGAACATCGCATATGTTCACCCGCCGCGGCGAACGCGAACAAGCTAAGATCGCCGGGAAGTGTTCGTGACATCACTATATATAATATGAAACATAATTAAACTATAAAGAATGAAACAGATTTAACTATTTCACTATCTAATATAAAATAGAATTAACTTCTTCACTATATAGTATGAGACAGATTTAACTACTTCACTATATAATATGATACAGAATTAACTACTTCACTATATAGTATGAGACAGATTTAACTACTTCACTATATAATATGTAACAGAATTAACTACTTCACTATATAGAATGAGATAGATTTAACTAATTTACTATATAGTATGAGACAGAATGAATTACTTCACTATATAGTATGAGATTGATTTAACTACTTCACTATATAATATGAAACCAAATTAACTACTTCACTATATAGAATGAGACAGATTTAACTACTTCACTATATAGTATGAGACAGATTTAACTACTTCACTATATAGTATGAGACAGAGTTAACTACTTCACTATATAATATGAAACATAATTAACTACTTCACTATATAGAATGAAACAGATTTAACTACTTCACTATATAATATAAAATAGAATTAACTTCTTCACTATATAGTATGAGACAGATTTAACTACTTCACTATATAATATAAAATAGAATTAACTTCTTCACTATATAGTATGAGACAGATTTAACTACTTCACTATATAATATGAAACAGAATTAACTACTTCACTATATAGTATGAGACAGATTTAACTACTTCACAATATAATATGTAACAGAATTAACTACTTCACTATATAGAATGAGATAGATTTAACTAATTCAATATATAGTATGAGACAGAATGAATTACTTCACTATATAGTATGAGATTGATTTAACTACTTCACTATATAGTATGAGACAGAATCAACTACTTCACTATATAGTATGAGATAGATTTAAAGGGACAGTCAACACCAGATTTTTTTTGTTTAAAAAGAAAGATAATCCATTTATTAACCATTCTCCAGTTTTGCATAACCAACACTGTTATAGAAATACACTTTTTACCTCTGTGATTACCTTGTATCTAAGTCTCTGCAAACTGCCCCCTTATTTCAGTTCTTTTGAAAGATTTGCATTTTATCCAATCAGTGCTCACTCCAGGGTAACTTCACGTGCATGAGCTCAATGTTATCTATAGGAAACACATGAACTAATGCCCTCTAGTGGTCAAAATGCATTCAGATTAGAGGCAGTCTTCTAGGTCAAAGAAATTAGCATATGAACCTCCTACGTTTAGCTTTCAACTATGACTACCAAGAGAACAAAGCAAAATCGGTGCTAAAAGTAAATTGGAAAGTTGTTTAAAATTACATTCCCTATTTAAATCATGAGAGTTTTTTTTTTACTTGACTGTCCCTTTAACTTCTTCACTGTATAGTATGAGACAGATTTAACTACTTCACTATATAGTATAAGACAGAATTAACTACTTCATGTATGAGACAGAATTAACTACTTCACTAAATAGTATGAAACAGATTTAACTACTTCACTATATAGTATGAAACAGATTTAACTACTTCACTATATATTCACACAAAAGTGTCTTAAGTCCAAAAATCTGTGTACGCTCAGCAAGCAATTAAATGCAACACCAGTAAACAATGTATGTTCGTTTTAGAAACACTAAGTGTCCCCATCTCAATGTGTTACATGTAATATAGACTTTTCCACAAGGCGTTACAGAGTTTCAAACATGCATCACTCCTAGTGCTGTATAATACAGGCTTCGCTCCCTGCCTGTCAGTATAGGATATATTATACCAGCTATACAATGTTCCGTAGCTATGTAATAGTACACAATGTTACCAACTGCATATTGCAGCGTTGTAGTCACGGATCCCAGGCGATGCCGTTATAGTCGACAGCGGTCACATTCCTATACGCCAAGTTGCTTGAGGGCTCTCCAAAACCCCATATATATATATATATATCCAGAACATCCAGCAACACAAGTTAGCAAACTCGGCCAACACCAGTATCAAATGAGGAGGGAGCAAGGTAAGTTAAAACGTCCGTTTATTGAAACATAAAGGTAAAGAACATAAAGAGCACAGCAACCAGACCTGCACAGTTGACGCGTTTCCTGCACTTCCTCAGAGCTGTAATACAGGTGTATCTCACTTAGCTAAGTACAGCGACCCAATACAAGGCCCAGCGAATCAAGTTCTATCAGGGCCACACACCCACCCCGTGTACCTATAACATATAATCAAATTACATACACATACAAAATCATAAAAACAATAAAGAAGCAAAGCTGAAATGTCTATAAACCCCTCTAAAGCACATAAGATAAAAATCTTAATAGAAGATCTAGTTAAATCTATACTGAATCATGCTAATACGGGTGAAGGGGAAAATAATTATTAATCCTGAAACTTATGTTGGGAGAAAGGAAGTCTCACATATGAAACAAACTACAACATGCGGTGTTCAATGTGGAAACCCATTACTAGAATGCAAGAATGAATGCAGAAATAAGATACCACTATTTAATACCACATTCTCTGAGAGTGAAAATAGCCACCTTAATAGCTGGTATAAAAGTAAAATGCTATATATATAATAAGCTAGTAAGCTCCCAGAGTGTGAATGTACATCCAACACTGGTAGTGTAATTAAATAGTGGTAGTATGTAATACACATTTCATACAAATTTGATAGAATGCACATATCCAATATAAGAGGCACATCTAAGGAAAATATGAAGCCAATGTAAAACGGAAAACTCACATTTATTTCTAATCACAGAAAAAAAGCAAGTAATGTTTGGTCAATAAAAAGTTTCACATCACTAATTTCATTGATGCCTTAAGGAGACCCTGTTTGGAGTGTCTAAATCCGAAAAACTTCTTTTTTACATAACACTTGGAATTTATCACCCCCTCTACATCCTAAGTTAACCAGTTCAATGTCTTGAAAATTAAAAGCTTCTAAGCGATCAGTATGTTTAAAGAAATGTTTCGCCACTGGGGTTTTGGGAACATCAGCCTCCAGGGACAATAAATGTTCCCTTATTCGATCTTTGAGCATCCTTTAAGGTGAGTCCCACATATTGAAAATGACACACCTTACATGTTACCAGGTATACCACATATGGAATTGCAATTAATACGTTGTCTGATAGATAAAAAAACCTCCTTGTAACTGATGACACAAATGTATCTCCCTCTTTTGTGTGTTATTACAGCTTTTACACCGTTTTCCTCCATAACCATAAAATCCTAACCTTGGTGTTAACAAATTCTTACCGGTTCTTCTACCTGATTTACCTGTAGCAAAATCTCTTCTCACTATCACCTAGATTACGAGTTTTGCGTTATGAGTCAAATAGCAGCATTGTGGCCCATAACGCATCATTTCCCCTAACGCAGCCATTACAAGTCTTGTCGGTATAGGCACACCTCAAGCCTTTAACCTGTAACGCAATGTCCTAAAAATTACGTTTTTTTTTTTTGGTTTTTTTTATTGAGGTAATAATAATAATAAGGAACATAGGCAAATTATATCACAGCATTCCAGGAAAATAAACGATAACATAGAGAATTCACTGAAATAATGCAATGTCAAAATAAAAGTACAGATATTGCCTGATTATACAGATAAGAAATAAACCTCAAGTTTTCTGTTAAGGTGAAGCCCCTTAAAATAGTTAAAAATGTAAGATAAAGTAATTTCCCCCTATGAAGCATAGAGGCCACTCTTAGACCCCCTAGAAGAGAATTATGACATAATGGGGAACTCTGGGGAAGAGGTAAAGTAACAAAATGGGCCACTCTTGGACCCGATATATGATATAAAATGAAGATTAACAAACATTATATAGAATAAGCTGAGCAGGTTAGCTTGGTGCATCTAGCGGCTTGCCTCTGTGTCTCAGCATATATCGGTTCTTCTGGGAGTGGTATCACAGGCTCCGGGTATTGTATCATTTCAGAATGAAGAGACTGTAGCATGCATCCCAAAGCTTGAACCACTGCTGTTTGAAAGTCTGCACAGATGAGCTGTAATGTCTGCGAGAGATCCTCTATGTTGAGGGATACAAAGAATAGTTTAGAATAGCCCCAGTTTTGTCATCGGGTGGTATAGAGAGTATGCTTCAGCACAACCGGCTGGTAAAATCTGATAAGTCAGAACTATGGAGGGGTGGCGGAGATTCCAGGCCGTCAACAGGCGTCCGCTGCGTTCCTCATAAACTCTGGTCTACTGGGCTAAGATTAACAACAAATAGTGCTTAAATCTTTTCCACTAGAATACTAGATATCTTCATATTTCTAGGATTAAGTTCGGTATGTGAGATATAGAAGTGTTAAACAACGGTTTTAGCAGCTCATCTGTAGAGCCCTAGTTAAAAAGCAGCCATCTCAGTCGGTGATCGGACAACCCCCTCAAAAAAAAAAAGGTTTTTTAATGGGATTCCCATAGCGCCGGTATTACAAGTTTTGTGTTCTGGCTAAAAAGTAAGCGTTACAGCCTGAAACGACAAGATCTGTTCCGCCATCTAAAGTCAGTAGTTTTACACTACAAAGCTGTACCATAAAACTCATAACTAAAGTGTTAAAAAGTACACTAACACCCATAAACTACCTATTAACCCCTAAACCGAGGCCCTACCACCTCGCAAACACTATAATAAATGTATTAACCCCTAATCTGCCGCTCCCGATATCGACACCACTTTAAAAAAATATTAACCCCTATTCCGCCGCTCCCTGACATTCTCACCACTATACTAAAGTTATTAACCCCTAAACTTCCACCCTCTCACATCGCAAACACTATTTAAATATTATTAACCCTTAATCTGCTGTCCGCCCACATCGCACCCACTATACTAAAGTTATTAAGCCCTACACTGCCGCCAGTATAATAAATCTATTAACCCCTAAACCGCAAGTGCCCCACAACGAAATATACTAAACTAAACTATTAACCCCTAAACCGAAAGCCCCCCACATTGCAATAAACTAAATTAAACCATTTACCCCTAAACCTAACAAACCCCTAACTTTATATTAATATTTACAATTACCCTATCTAAAATAATATTAAAAATTACCTGTGAAATTTAAAAAAAATAAGTTTAAACTAACAATTAAACTAAGTCACGGGTAGATTACGAGTTTTGCATTAACAGGGGTGTGGTGCTAACGAGCAGTTTATGCTCACCGCTCACTTACATACAACGCTGGTATTAGGGGTTTTTACAAACCTGGCGTTAACCGCAAAAAAGTGAGCGTAGAGCAAAATTTTTCTCCACATCTCACCTCAATACCAGCGCTGCTTTCGTTAGCGGTGAGCTGGCTGAACGTGCTTGTGCACGATTTCCCCATAGGAATCAATGGGGGAGAGCCGGATGAAAAAAAACTAACAACTGCAAAAAAGCAGTGTTTAGCTCTTAACGCAGCCCCATTGATTCCTATGGGGAAAGACAATTTATGTCTACACCTAACACCCTAACATGAACCCCGAGTCTAAACACCCACAATCTTACACTTATTAACCCTTAATCTGCCGCCCCCGACATCTCCGACACCTACATTATATTATTAACCCCTAATCTGCCGCTCCAGACACCGCCGCCACTATAATAAATATATTAACCCCTAAACTGCCGCACTCCCGCATCGCAAACACTAGTTAAATATTATTAACCCCTAATCTTCCGTCCCTAACATCGCCGACACCTACCTACATTTACTAACCCCTAATCTGCCGCACCAACGTTGCCGCAACTATAATAAACATATTAACCCATAAATCTAAGTCTAACCCTAACCCCCCCTAACTTAAATATAATTAAAATAAATCAAAATAAATATAACTATCATTAACTAAATAATTCCTATTTAACTCCTTAATGACCGAGGACGTGCAGGGTTTTCTGCAAACTGGGTACTGGCAGATAGCTGTCAGTACCCAAGATGGCCCCCAAAAAGTCAGAGGGCGACGGTTAGAGAGGTGTTTGGGGGGGGGATCAGGGAGGTTGGGGGCTAAGGGGGATCCTACACAGCAGCATATGTAAATATGCTATCATTTAAAAAAAAAATAAAATAAGATTCCCTTTATTTTTGTACTGGCAGACTTTCTGCCAGTACTTAAGATGGAGGGGACAATTGTGGGGTGGGGGAGGGAAGGGAGCTGTTTGGGAGGGATCAGGGGGTGTGATGTGTCAGATGGGAGGCTGATCTCTACACTAAAACTAAAATTAACCCTGCAAGCTCCCTACAAGCTACCTAATTAACCCCTTCACTGCTAGACATAATACACGTGTGATGCGCAGCGGCATTTAGCGGCCTTCTAATTACCAAAAAGCAATGCCAAAGACATATATGTCTGCTATTTCTGAACAAAGGGGATCCCAGAGAAGCATTTACAACCATTTGTGACATAATTGCACAAGCTGTTTGTAAATAATTTCAGTGAGAAACCAAAAGTTTGTGAAAAAGTGAACGATTTTTTTTATTTGATTGCATTTGGCGGTGAAATGGTGGCATTAAATATACCAAAATGGGCCTAGATCAATACTTTGGGTTGTCTACTACACTACACTAAAGATAAAATTAACCCTACAAACTCCCTACAAGCTCCCTAATTAACCCCTTCACTGCTGGGCATAATACACGTGTGTTGCACAGCGGCATTTAGCGACCTTCTAATTACCAAACAGCAACGCCAAAGCCATATATATCTGCTATTTCTGAACAAAGGGGATCCCAGAGAAGCATTTACAACCATTTGTGCCATAATTACACAAGCTGCTTGTAAATGATTTCAGTGAGAAACCTAAAATTGGGAAAAATTTAACGTTTTATTTAATTTGATCGCATCTGGCGGTGAAATGGTGGCATTAAATATACCAAAATGGGCCTAGATCAATACTTTGGGTTATCTACTACACTACACTAAAGCTAAAATTAACCCTAGAAGCTCCATACATGCTCCCTAATTAACCCCTTCTCTGCGGGGCATAATACACGTGTGGTGCGCAGTGGCATTTAGCGCCCTTCTAATTACCAAAAAGCAACAACAAAAGCCATATAAGTCTGCTATTTCTGAACAAAGGGGATCCCAGAGAAGAATTTACAACCATTTATGCCATAATTGCACAAGTTGTTTGTAAATAATTTCAGTGAGAAACCTAAAGTTTGTGAACAAAATTGTGAAAAAGTGTACGATTTTTTTTATTTGATTGCATTTGGCGGTGAAATGGTGGCATGAAATATACCAAAATGGGCCTAGATCAATACTTTGGGGTGTCTTCTAAAAAAAAATATATACATGTCAAGGGATATTCAGGTATTCCTGACAGATATCAGTGTTCCAATGTAACTAGCGCTAATTTTGAAAAAAAGGGGTTTGGAAATAGCAAAGTGCTTCTTGTATTTATGGCCCTATAACTTGCAAAAAAAGCAAAGAACATGTAAACATTGGGTATTTCTAAACTCAGGACAAAATTTAGAAACTATTTAGCATGGGTGTTTTTTGGTGGTTGTAGATGTGTAACAGATTTTGGGGGTCAAAGTTAGAAAAAGTGTGTTTTTTTCAATTTTTTCCTCATATTATATAATTTTTTTTATAGTTAATTATAAGATATGATGAAAATAATGGTATCTTTAGAAAGTCCACTTAATAGCGAGAAAAACAGTATATAATATGTGTGGGTACAGTAAATGAGTAAGAGGAGAATTACAGCTAAACACAAACACTGCAGAAATGTAAAAATAGCCTTGGTCCCAAACGGACAGAAAATGGAAAAGTGCTGCGGTCATTAAGGGGTTAAAACTAAATACTTACCTATAAAATAAACCCTAAGCTAGCTACAATATAACTAATAGTTACATTGTAGCTTGTTTAGGGTTTATTTTTATTTTACAGGCAAGTTTGTTTTTATTTTAACTAGGTAGAATAGTTACTAAATAGTTATTAACTATTTAATAAACTACCTAGTTAAAATAAATACAAAGTACCTGTAAAATAAAACCTAACCTAAGTTACAATTACACCTAACATTACACTATAATTAACCTCTTAAGGACATATGACGGAATTTTTCCGTCATAAAACAATTGAGCAAACAGAAAGCTGTGTCCTTAAAGGGTTAAATGAATTCCCTAAATTTAATACAATTAAATAAAATGATGTAAAGTTGCCGCCTCACTAAGGATAACCCCTAAGAGTGTGGAACTATCAAAAAGAGAAGGGGGAAAAGATAAAAAAAAAAAAAAAAACGCCAATATCCTTCCATTTAGTGGGAAAGGAGGAAGAAAAAAGAAAAAGAAAAGGGAGAAGAAAAATACCTGAGAAATGAGGGGGAAAAAGAGAAAGGAAGAGGACTTATATGATACATACATTCAAAGAAGAAGGTCCTACTAAAATTGATTAAGTTAAGAAGCCATGAAAACTACACTTTATGGAGAAAGTTCCTCTTTATGCTTGAACTTAATTGAACTAAATACCTTGCATGTTAAAAGTACTTTTTCTTATCTCTTCTAAGAGGTTAATTTGCCAAACTGCTTAAAAATACTGTAGCATCAAAAAGTTACATTGTTTTTCCCTTTCCAGACATGTATGCCTAGGGATATTATGCATTAAGGGAAACTTGGTTTCTCTTTCTTATCTTCTGAAGTTAACTTGTTCTTTATTCTTACTCTCTTAGTGATATTTTTCAGGAACCTCAGATAACAGAGTATAATTAAGAGAGGAAAAAGAGAAGGGAAGGGAAAGAGAAAGGGGGAAGAAGGAAGAAAAAAAAAAAAAAGGGAAAAAATCTTTTACATATTGAGAGGTTAAGGTATTGTGGATCTTGGGCAGCACAAAATAATTGTGCTGACAGAGACCTACAAATTTCCCCCCCACCTTACTTATTTACAATTACTGCTGTGTTTCCTCCACTCACGATTACCTTACACAAAAAACTTATCTCCCTCCTTGAACTTAATGTCTCTATGCCCCCAAATAACAGATGTCGACAGTAAATATTTCTGCATAGAGAAGTCTGTTTATTTGCAGAACACAGATATTCTTGTCTTTTAACTATCCTAGTGACTATCTGCACAGGCAACTGAGATCCCTTTTCTTGCATGAAACAGGTGCTCCCTGGTTCTCAAGCTATAAAGGAGCACCTTTGTAGACTCTGTTTTGATTAGGATACCTTCTATCTTTAGAAACCTGGGATAACAGGGTATCACAGAGATGCTCACAATATAGGAGGTAAAATTACTGTAGCTCTTGAGTGGCACAGAATCACTGTAATGGTTAAAAATCACAAAACTACAAATTCCATCCTTTCTTAGGTATTTTTGTCCATTGCTGCATTTTCTCTTCTACTCAAGATTACCCTGCTTATTATAGAAGTGTTAATTGTTGTATCCTGGGCTCTCCTCTCTATCTGGATTCCTCTGGGAATTTATTCTAATTGTATATAATAGTAAATAGTTGTAAATAGAGGAACCCATCTATCTGTTGAAAACAGGTATCTTTAACTGCCTCCATACTGGCCCTATAATCTCCTCACAGGAGGTCCTAACAGTTAAGAAGATAATCTCCTGCCTCTTGGGTTTGAGAATCCGTGGTCTAAAACACTGTACCATATCACTACACCTTACCTTGAACAATCACTTTTATTATTTTTAGTTCACCTTCACATTCTTTTTTTCTTCACGTTCACACTTCACTTCATCACCACTTCCTTTCCCCCTTTTTTTTTTTTTTTTTTGCTCTTCTCTCTTCTTCTCCTCACACACCACTTATTTCCGTAAATAAATTTTTCATGCCGCGGGACACCCCCTTTTCTTGCACTGCACAATCTCTTTTAAGTGTATGCCACGTCACCTATGGATACATTTTTAAATTCACCAAGTCACTCTAAAAACTGTTCACCAACCATGGCCTCTAAACCCAGAGACAAGAGGAACAAAATCATGGCCGACCCTGCAGCGGAGCTACATTCCGAAGCAGGATCGGCTATAAAGTCAAAAGAAACTATTAACTGCCAAACAATTGTCAATGACATTATAGAAGCCTTGAACCCTAAGTTTGAGTCCCTTAGAACAGAAATAAAACAAGACCTACACGCTCTATCCTTGGAGGTTAAGCAGTTTGCAACCAGGATCCAAGAGGTCGAACAAAGAGTGTCTGACCTTGAGGATAATTCAGCTACACAGATCACTAAATTGCAGGCACACTCCTTAACTTTGAAAGAACTCCAGAGTAAGATCGAGGACTTAGAGAATCGGTCCAGGAGAAATAATGTTAGAATAATCGGGGTTCCTGAAACTACACAATTCACTGATCTTTTGAAATTTACAGCTGAGACTCTTCCACAACTGTTGAATATTCCTAAAGAAGACCTACCCCTGGCAGTAGAGAGAGCTCACAGATTGGGGAGACCTCCCCCCTCAGATGGGGACAATTTGAGATCTAGACCTATAATAGTGAGATACCTGAATTTTCAGGATAAGACTAAGATTATGCAATTTTCACGCAAAAATGCACCCATTACATTAGAGGGGCACAGGGTCCTGGTATTCCAGGACTTCGCATATGAAACCTCTTTAAAAAGGAGGGAGCTCTCTCCAATTTGCGGTAAGATGATTAAAGAGGGATTCTCAGCCACAGTTGTATACCCAGCTAGACTCAAAGTAAAAGTCCAGGGTCAGGTATATTTCTTTGATGATGCCTCAAAGGCAGAAAACTTTTATGATGAAAAATGTGTAAAGTAACACGAATTAAGTTATTAGCTTTCACAATATGATGGTTTAACTTAGTTTATGGCGTCACTAATGTACAGGAGTCACACATGGTTGATATTTTTCTTTTTTTTTGTGCTTTTCAATGCTTCCTTCAGGTTTTAAGGATGACCAGGGATGGTGGAGCGGGGATGGGGGCGTCGGGCGGGGGGGAGCTGGGGGTCTTTTTTTTTTTTTTCTCTCTCTCTTCCTTTCCCCTCCCTCTCTTAATTGATGACCAATGTAAAAAAATTAATTTTTTCTTCTTGGAATGTCGGAGGAATATCAACTCCAATAAAACGCAAATTGATAATCTCACATTTGAGGAAGCTCAATTCAGACATCGCATTTATCCAGGAGACACACTTAAATGCACAAGAATCAGCGAAATTGAAATCTTCTTGGGTAAATGAGGTGTTTTTTACACCAAGTATTGAGAGGAAAAGAGGGGTAGTCATCCTCATAGGGAAGAAAAACCCATACAAAGTTTTATTAGAATACAAGGACCCTAATAGTAGAATTCTGATCTTAAAGATTAGATTAGCAAATTCGATTTTTACACTTTGTAACCTTTATGCCCCTAACAAATTTGAGAGGAATTTCTGGGAGTTTCTTCAAACAAAAATCTTACAAATAGGTGAAGGGAACATAATTGTTGCAGGGGATTTTAATATGGTTCCACAGACTTCCTTAGACAGACTTAGGCAAACTCCCAAAATTGGGATGTCTAAGAGGGATATGCTAGAAGGTAAAATGTTTAAAATCTTAGCTAAGAATCTAGCTCTTAAAGATGTATGGAGGCTTCAGAACCCGGATCAAAGAGAATTCACATGCAAGGCTAAGAACGTAAGGTCTCTCTCCGGAATTGACCTGTTTTCTAGTCAATGAGAATTTATTGAAGTTTGGTCCTACAGCAAAAATACTACAAGTGACGATTTCAGATCATGCCCCCATTGAAAATCCCAATAAGAGATAAAATATACACTCCACGCCGATTCTTTTTTCCCAAATTTTTGCTGAAAGACTTCAAATTTAAGAACTGGCTGACAACCAGAATGACTGACTATTTTAATGTAAATGCCGGTACTGTCAACGACCCAAGTATACTTTGGGAAGCTGGTAAGGCGGTAATGAGGGGGCATATAATTGCTTATATGGCAGACCTTAAGTGAAAGGTAGCCTTGAGAGAAAGTGAAACACTGAGATCCATCACTAATACCTATAATAAATATTTAACCCAACCAACATCACTTAACTGGAAGCAATATACTTCGGCGAAGAGAGAGAGAGATACTCTTTTAATGCGCAATTCAGTCCAAGCTGATCTTAAAATTAAATCTAAGTTCTATAGATTTGGAGATAAGGCAGGGAAACTGCTGGCAAACTTAGTCAAAAATGTACAAGGAAATCCCTCAATTGACTCTCTTCTGGAACAAGGAACGTTACTACAAAATACAAGAGAGATTACTGAAGCCTTCTTCACTTATTATAAAGATCTTTATGATAAAAAAGATTCTGATGAAGAGACCTCTGAGCTTTTCTGGAAAGGGCTTGAACATCCAGTTCTGAGGGAAGAAGCAGCAAGTGATATTAACGCCCCTATCTCTGATCAAGAGATTACTTCAACAATTAAAGAGCTGCCTCTTGACAAAGCCCCGGGCCCGGACTCTCTTCCCAACGAGTTTTATAAGATTCTGACTCCAATCATAACCCCCTATTTAAAAGAAATGTTTAATCATTTCTACATAAACAACAAGCTTGTTTCCATGTCTTTTGCAGCTTCCACTACATCATTAATACGGAAACCAGGGAAAGACCCACAGAAAAAAGAGTCTTACAGACCCATTGCGTTACTTAACTCTGATTATAAGATATTAACATCTATCTTAGCTAAAAGACTTCAAAAAGTTATAGGTGATCTCATTAATAAAGATCAGGCGGGCTTCCTTCGCAGACATAACCTGGCAGCTAAGATTAGAGAATTATTTTTAGTGCTTGAATATTTCCATAATTCCCGGGAAGACCCCTCTCAAGATCAATCAGACATAGCGATCATCGCGCTTGACGCCGAAAAAGCGTTTGATTCAGTTTATCACCAACACATCCTGAATTCTTTGCTTAAATTTGGATTTAAGGATAATTGTATCTCTTTTATCTCTAATCTTTGCAGAAACTCCTCAACCAAATTAATTGTTAATAAACTAGAATCTAAACTAATTAATCTCCAGAGGGGTACAAGACAAGGGTGTCCACTATCTCCGCTATTATTTAATTTAGCAATCGAACCTTTAGCCCTTAAAATTCGTCAGTCTCTACAGGGGATAAAAATTGGCTCGCTGGAGCAAAAAATAGCTCTATATGCGGACAATGTGTTAATCTATATGTCTAATACATCGGTCAATATCCCAAAATTGATCTAGATAACTAACTCTTACGGAACCTTCACAGGCTATAAACTTAATGTTTCTAAGTCGGAATTATTATGGGTCAAGAAAAGTGAAGTTTTGCATGCCACGATACCCTTTAAAGAGGTCTTGACTCACTTTAAATATCTAGGTATCAATATTTCATCTAATCCAAAAGAGTGGTATAGCCTCAATATTTCTCCTATTCTCTCTAAAATAAAAGATTACATGATCAGCTGGCAGAACTTTCCGTTATCTCTCTCAGGACGTATTGCCTTATTTAAGATGACCCTCCTTCCCAAGATTTTATATCCCTTACAAAACATCCCGGTGAGTCTGAAAGCCAAAGACTGGAAAAGTTTAAAAAGGGCTCTTCGGTACTTTATATGGAAATGTAAAAGACCGCGAATTTCCCTAAATAAACTTTATCTCCCAAAAAGATACGGGGGAATGGCTCTCCCAGATCTTAGCAAATACAGCTTGGTCTTTCTATGGCGTATCGCAATAGATTGGATAGCGAACAAGGACTATTTTACTAACAATAACTTAGAGAGGAACATTATATCTCCTTTTAACCCTATAGCTCTAATCCATTGCCCAGCTCACCTAATCCCAAAGAAAGTGAAACAATTCCACTCAATATATATGGTAATCCAAGCATGGAAAAAACTTGGACAGAAATTAAATATTGATCTAACCATCCCAAAATTCCAAGTTTTATGTGGCAATCCAGAATTTCAAGAAGGCACTCAGTCACGAGTCTTTCAGATATGGCAAGAAAAGGGTCTCTCTGCTATGTCTCAGCTTATAGATCAAGATAGTTCTTCGGTTAAAACATTCGAAAAACTGAAACAGGAATTTGACATGAGCAATAGAGATTTTTCTGCCTACCTCCAGGCCAGACACTATCTTTTTACACTCGCAGAGAAATTTGGATGGATTTGGTCATGGGGGAAATTAGATAGCTGGCCCATA
The DNA here is from genome assembly GCF_027579735.1 of Bombina bombina. NCBI lineage: Eukaryota > Metazoa > Chordata > Amphibia > Anura > Bombinatoridae > Bombina > Bombina bombina. Next base: position 391,665,899 of record NC_069505.1, read on the forward strand.
CTAGCCAAAAATGGTTTAATGTCTATATCAACATGGTATGACTTATTGATCTCTCAAGGAGGAGACAATAATCTTCAACAGATAACACAAAAATGGAACCTTTTAGCTGCAGAACCAGATATCGAATTAGAGCAAGTGAAAGAATCTATAGACATTGTAGCCCAAACTACATCATCCTCAAACTGGAGAGAATCACATATTAAACTATTGTACAGAACCTATTATACTCCACTTAAAGGTTTCAAATGGCACAACTATGGATTTAACACATGCCCTAGATGCTCTTACCCTGCAGCTGACCTAGTCCATATGATATGGTCATGCCCACGTGTTAAACAACTATGGCGGAAATTAGAATTTTGGATGACTAATGTATTAAAGTTTCCTATCCTTGGCAGAGGTGGTCTTTCTTAGAGAACTCTCTATAAACTCTGAATTCAAAAAGACTAGAAATATGGCAATTCTGGTAACAAGAAATTTGATTTTTGGAAGCTGGAGAGACCCTTCGACACCTAAAATCCAAGAAATTAAAAACCATATGAAAAGCAATGCATTATTGAACAAATGAATGTATCCTTATCTTCTGAAAGAGAGGTGACTTCATTTTTTTAAAAATGGTCGGCATTTATCAAGATCTTCCCGCCAGGAGAAGTGGCTCAATTAATTTATCCTTTCAGACACTCAGAATTAGTTTTATTAGGATGCTGGTAATAGAGGCTTGTATATATTCCTGCCATTATCCTATAAATGCATACCTCATTTTTCCCTTGGGGGGTGAAGGGAATCCCCCTTTTTTTTTTTTTTTTTTTCTCCTCCTCTCCCTCCTTCCCTCGCCCGGGGCCCCACTCCCTCCTCTACAGCTAAATCAATCATGATGCACAATTAGTAAATAACCTGAAGGAACTAGAAATACAACAGAAAACGAGAGGCTTAAGTTTTCTTATATATGTTAACTGACAAACTGTGAATGTTTATTTTGATTTTTTGTCCCTTGAAAATGTATTTTCTGCCTTAAATAGCCTCAATAAAAAATTTTGTAAAAAAAAAATGATGTAAAGTACAAAAAAACAAACACTAAATTACAGAAAATAATAAACAAATTACAAGATTTTTAAACTAATTACACCTAATCTAATCCACCTAACAAAATAAAAAAGCCCCACCAAAATAAAAAAAGCCCTACCCTACACTAAATTACAAATAGCCCTTAAAAGGGCCTTTTGCGGGGCATTGCCCCAAAGTAATCAGCTCTTTTACCTGTAAAAGAAATTACAAATCCCCCCTCAACATTAAAACCCACCACCCACACAACCAACCCTACTCTAAAACCCACCCAATCCCCCCTTTAAAAAACCTAACACTAACCCCTTGAAGATCACCTTACCGGAAGACGTCTTCACCCAACCGGGCTGAAGTCCTCAACAAAGCTGGGAGAAGTCTTCATCCAAGCCGGGCGAAGTGGTCCTCCAGACAGGCAGAAGTCTTCATCCAGACGGCATCTTCTATCTTCATCCATCCGGCGCGGAGGGGGTCCATCTTCAAGACATCCGGCGTGGAGCATCCTCTTCCATTCACAGTCTTCTTACTAAATGACGGTTCCTTTAAGTGACGTCATCCAAGATGGAAGATGCCGTCTGGATGAAGACTTCTGCCCGTCTGGAGGACCGATTCTGCCCGCTTGGGTGAAGACGTCTCACGGTAGGGTGATCTTCAAGGGGTTAGTGTTAGGTTTTTTTAAGGGGGGATTGTGTGGGTTTTAAAGTAGAGTAGGGTTGGTTGTGTGGGTGGTGGGTTTTAATGTTGGGGGGGGGGTATTTGTACTTTTTTTTCAGGTAAAAGAGCTGATTACTTTGGGGCAATGCCCCGCAAAAGGCCCTTTTAAGAGCTATTTGTAATTTAGTGTAGGGTAGGGCTTCTTTTATTTTGGGGGACTTTTTTATTTTGTTAGGGGGATTAGAGTAGGTGTAATTAATTTAAAAATCTTGTAATTATTTTATTATTTTCTGTAATTTAGTGGGGTTTTTTTTGTTACTTTAGATAATGTTATTTAATTGTAATTAATTGTATTTAATTTAGTTAATTTATTTAATTATAGTGTAGTGTTAGGTGTAATTGTAACTTAGGTTAGGTTTTATTTTACAGGTAAATTTGTCTTTATTTTAACTAGGTAGTTATTAAATAGTTAATAACTATTTAATAACTATTGTACCTAGTTAAAATAAATACAAAGTTGCCTGTAAAATAAAAATAAACCCTAAGATAGCTACAATGTAACTATTAGTTATATTGTAGCTAGCTTAGGGTTTATTTTATAGGTTAAGTGTTTAGTTTTAAATAGGAATAATTTAGTTAATTGTAGTAATTTTATTTAGATTTATTGTAATTATATTTCAGTTAGGGGGGTTAGGGTTAAGGTTAGACTTAGGTTTAGGGGTTAATAACTTTATTATAGTGGTGGCGACGTTGGGGGCGGCAGATTAGGGGTTAATAAATGTAGTTAGGTTTTGGTGACATTGGGGGCGGCAGATTAGGGGTTAATAAATATAATGTAGGGTTCGGCGATGTTGGGAGCAGCAGATTAGGGGTCATAACTATAATGTAGGTGGCGGCGGTGTCCGGAGCGGCAGATTAGGGGTTAATAATATAATGCAGGTGTCGGCGATGTTGGGGGCGGCAGATTAGGGGTTAATAATTGTAAGATTACTTTTGTTTCCCCATAGGAATCAATGGGGTTGCGTTAGGAGCTTTACGCTGCTTTTTTGCAGGTGTTAGGTTTTTTTCAGTCAGCTCTCCCCCATTGATTCCTATGGGGAAATCGTGCACGAGCACGTTTTACCAGCTCACCGCTAACGTAAGCAGCGCTGGTATTGAGGTGAGATGTGGAGCTAAATTTTGCTCTTCGCTCACTTTTTTGCGGCTATCGCCGGGTTTGTAAAGACCCGTAATACCAGCGCTGTCTGCAAGTGAGCGGTGAGCATAAACTGCTCATTAGCACCGCACCCCTGTTAATGCAAAACTCGTAATCTAGGTGATGGATTGCTTAATGTCTGAGGTAGTTGCACCCAATGACCTTTTTTTTTTTCTAGGATGGGTAAATGTTTCTCCACAATTTTTTAAAGTAACAAATGTTGACAATATTTGCTTGCTCTAAGCTTATTTTTAATCGATGCTGAGCATTTTTTATTTTAGACCGGGAAAGAGAAAACTCTAAAGAGAAAACGCTATACAACAATGTCCACTCCTAAATGTAAGGTGCCGTATTTCACCTAATGTTGGAATATGGAAAAGAAAAACAGAAAGGAGCACCTTGAGGCGGTAGATCAGATGTGAATGTAGTAGAATATGTATAGATGCAGGTAGGGGGTTAAGAATGCATTAAATGTGATTTATTTATACAGAAAGTTAAAAGTTAAAAAATAATAAGCGATAGCCATAAAAATACAATACACAGTACATATGACGGTGTCACATCAATGAGAAATGTCTCTAAGTCCAAGTCCCGATCCCGAAAAAGCTTCCAAAGTGATGTTATTATCAAGTGTCGTGATAAAATCTCTAAGTAATTTTCCAGTGATATGATGCAATGTCAGTTGGTGTATTGTGAAAAAAGTATAGTAAAAGAAAGACACTTCATGAAAAAATGGGGACCATACCTATGCCAGCTAGATGAGAATATACAAAAACAGATTCTCTATCCACTTAGGAACACAGAATACCTACTAGAAGCACAAATAAGAGGGGGATGGCGAATAGAGTTGGCAAGCAGATAAGATACATCGTTAGCACAATCTGATTAGTAAACCTGGAGGGAGGGGAGAGCTGAGAACTTGAGAAGTAGAACAATTTAGGAAAACTACAACTAATAGAATGCTTAACTGAAGCAGCTAGAGGTCTCAGTCATAAAGATTCTCCCAAAACACAAGAGGAATCAAAGCAATATGAGTTGGGGAAATTGGCACCCCGGAAGGTCAGAGGGTCCTGGTGACAACCAAAAGATGGTGGTAATGGAAGTATGTATAAGAGTTGTTAGTTACAATAAGTTACTGTGTTTAATGGGTTAAAGACTTATGTAGTTAAAAATTATTTCCAAGGTTCTCAGGGAACCCGAAGTAAGAGGAAAATGCAAGAGGGGAGGGGGGAAAAAAGAGAAAAGATGAGGTGACATGAAACTCAGAGATAAAAGGACTACCTAGACTACCTAAGAGCAAACAAAACATGGACTAAAAAGAAATATGTCAAGAGTTATACCAAGCTTTATTATGTAACCATCAGAAGTTGAACATTGGAAATGTTGTTTGTGCTTGTAACAGATGTCATCTCAATATAAATAAAGAATGAAAAAAAGAAAAAGACAATAGAAGTGTAAAAAATAAAATAAAAATGAAAAAAATAAATAAAAAAAATAAGATGGGTTATCAAAAAAGTGCATCCAAACATGTGTTCCAAAAATGTAATCCTCTCTATAAATCTATGTGTGCCTGTGGAAATAAATGTATATAGTGCAATAAGGTATGACTTGTGTCACAAATATGTTTCCTAGATAGGAGGCTTACTAGAACCAAGCTGTGTAGGCCAACGCATTTTGGCCTGGGTCCAGGCCTTTATCAAGACTATGGACGGCTATGAGACTGTATGCCTTATATATGGTGTGTGTGTTCTCCAATTGGTGAATAACATCAACCGATTGGGTACAGATTTTGGTGCCAAAAATTCATGCCATTTGGATGCAACAAATGACGCATATGGAGCTCATTGTACCAGAAGTGACGTCATGTCAACATCTGGTCAATCAGTTTTAGTATCGGAAGTTACGTCTCTACACATTCATTTACTTCCGATTCTTCGTTTTAGTGATAATGCTAAATTACATATATGGGTGACCAAGTTATAATCATCTAAGGGAATGTAATATCTGAACTAATTGTCTGAGCGAGTACCCTATAGGTTAGATAGTTTGACCAATAGCACATCCTGTTACTATTAAAACAGAAAATTTGTAGACAACTTATCTCTATAGATATGTGAAGTGTAAATACATAAATATAAAAACACCCTAATACCCATACAGTATCGGTTTGCAAGTATAGCATATAAAAGTATATCATATAAAAGCATAGGAGTATGTCATATAAAAAAAACATATGCAAGTGTTGGCTTTATGAAAATAATTATCTCTATAAAAATAATGAAGATAAAGTAAAAATAGTAGCCATACAGTGCTGATGCTGAAAGTACAACGTAAAACCAGTATAATTATATAAATAACACAACAATGGGGTTAGAAATAATGGAGTAACAACTAGTAATAGTGTTAAAGGAAGGAACTGTGGTAAATTATCAAAATTACTCAATCTATATCATATGGAAAATAAGGGAAGAACAGTGTATAAACAAAAATTGGCAACGAGAGGGGGTGGCAGCCATGATATGTCGTTTGACTTTCAGCTCCTTCAACCCTCAATACAAATCCATATGAAACTCTATCCCTGACATTGCATCACATGTATCTTTTGGGTTGAACTATCACAGCAAAGCAAGCTCCTTTGTGCATTACCGCTATTTTTGGATTTGATCTAATATCCAGCACTCTGGAAAGATTTAAAGGTTGCGGTCTACAATCTTAACCACCCCAGCAGGGCATTTACGTGCCTCTGTCGTTAGTAAGCAGTGACATCCTGCAAGACACTGCAAGCTCTCAAACCAGCAAGACACTACATCTATCTGCAACTACTTTGCATACCACATCTATGTCTATCGTTTGATGACAATCATTTCCTATGGAGATCCCATTTAACTTCCTTGAGGAACTACGCAGCATGCTCACGAGCCACCATGAGGCCTTAGAAGACAAGCTTTACTCAATATATAATGACCAGGGTGAGGGGAGCTTATGTTGTGAATTGTACCACAGTTTTGTTTGTAGCTAATAAAAATAAATTAAACTATTGTTTACATAAAATTATATTTATTTTAAAACACTTTTAAATATTGGTATAGAGCTCTAGTACCATTAAAACAATTTATGGAATGTGTACAGTCTTATAATATGCAAGTATAAAAACAATGTTCAAGGATATTATATAAAAAACAATTTCTCTGATTAAGAAATAGTGAATATAAACGTATGAGTTGACCAATATATTTTGGATACAGTCCCGTATTTCTTGTGCTCAAAAAGCCTTGTGTGTTTCTCTTAAATTCTGGAGAAAATTTGAGTAATCTGGTTAACGGCATACTCTGTGATTTATAGAGTTAAAATGGGCATATGTGTACTCACGTTTTTGGCCAGAGAATTATGTTTCTCAAATAGGCTTATAAATGCCGTTAAAGAGGCATAAAATCGGTTGGGAATAAGATGAATACCTTTTTTGCGGTAGAATGGATACTATTTAAGTATCTTTCTTATTACGCAGTAGCTGTGTTGACACAAATTGTTACAAATGTTCTCGTTATTTGTGTTATCAAAAAAAAGGTTCAGATGGTTGCAATGTCTCTTTAGGATGATTACAATGTCTTTTAAGATAGATCTTAAATTGTGTACCTCCTTGAGGTTTACTGAGATTTTCAATTTAGCCGATGTCCTAGTGTCCGTTGAATAGCTGAGGCTATCTCTTTGGATAGGGTGAAACTGTATGCCTCCTTGAGGCTTGCTGGAGTTTCAGTGTAGATGGATCAATGTCCAGATGTCCGTTGGTCTCTGAGACTGTTTACCCTGTTATATGTTTCAGAGCTTTTATACACTCTTTCAGGGTTTGCAGGAGTCTCTAAGAGGCTTGTAGATGTGGTGTCTTGGACGGCTGTGATCCGTAAAAAAGATTGCTGCTTTGGAAATTCTGAAGGCTGGAAGCTTTTTGCCTTAGATGTCTGTAGGCGTCTCAGGTTGCTTAGTGTTCCAGATTTCGTCTGATGCGCTAAAGAAGTCCGAGCGCTGACTGTATTTGTTCAGCGTTTTTGCCAATTTGTAAGAGTACCCACTGTGTGGGCAATTTGTGTGAATGAAGGTACACACTCAGGAGGGCAGATCTACGTGTTTCGGCGGGTGCCTTTATCAAGATGCCTTTACTCAAGCTTTACTCAATACCTGCAGGCAGCAGCACTTACTCGTTTCCACAACCCACCCACACTGAGACCAACATGCTAAGAGGCGGAGGTGGTAGTGCTTTGGGGCCCCAGCTCCCACACTCTGACCATGATGAGTCTGTGGGGGATCGGGCATGCAAGGCCATAGATATGGCGCTGCAACAGGAGAGAGTGCCGGCCAAGAGATCAAAAGCTGCTCCGGGGAGTCCTGCACATCTACCCCAGGCCTGTACCCCCATGATTGTAGGGCTCCAGATTGATGTGCCGCAGAGTAGATTGCTCAAAGAATCCAACCTGCCGGTTCTCTCGCCTCAGGTGCAAGATCGCGGATACAAAAAAAATCTATGATGCACACTATGTACTCACCTCTCTCTATCCAGAGGTTGCATGTGCTCCGTTGAGTGGAAAGACAACCTGTATCAGCATTGCAGCAGCTGCTTTCACGCTGCCAAATATCTTCACCACATCCTGGATGGGATCCTGGAGGACTGTATGCCCTATGTAAATGGGAGGCAGATAAGGGATCATGGGCTGCTTTCCCTGTCTAAGCGGTTTGCTTACCAATGTGGAGTAATATTGCTGGTCTGATAATAGGGGACATACCTTGGACTTGTTTGCTCAACTTGACACTGAGAGCACAGTGAATTGTCAGACATCCACTGTCCTAGACATGTCACCCAGTTGTCTATGCACGGTCACAAATGCGAGGTTGACAGAGATGTTGCGGTTGCCATTCATCATACCCTTTAGTCTGTGCTTTAGACGTGCTTGTGCTAGCCAGACACATGTGGACTCTTATTGTGGGTAACCGGTTATACATTGCTTAGGGGTAGTTATGCTACTCATTGTGATCGCTTTTTTTTTTTGGATAACTTTTATTGTTGTTTTTTAAAGTAACAAAAGATATACTATGTGAATCCCACCTATTACTATTACTGTTGTGGTCTGTAACACAGTGGGACCCTCTCTCTTTTCCTTAGGGCATTGGCGTTTCTTTTGACACAGGCTGGCCCTGTGCTTATGCTGGTGTTCTGGATGGAGGAATGAGGTGTTACACAATTATGTTTCCTGTGCCATACTTAAATGTCAGCCCTATATATAGACAAGATTGGCACAGCATTAGTCTTTCCACGCATTGTTTTACTTAACAGTATGGGTAGTCCAGACCACTAGTTTGAATCCTAGTTACAATTTCAGTATATGCTGCAAACCTTTTGTCTTTACCCCAATCTCCAGCATAGCCCAATCTGTACTTTAATGAACTATTTATTTTAGTACACATTTTTCCCCACAAGCGCTTGCACAACTGCATAGCTCCTTATGTTTTGCACATAGCTGTACTCTGTTTCATTGATAACTTTTCCTAAAAGTTAATGTATACACTTTTAAGTCTTAACTACCCCAATGGACCTTAATGTACTACACAGACAAGTTTGCCAAGCAGCCTACCTCTCTTAGTCCATTAATTTCCAGATTGTCTCCTTCCCTATCTCCCCCCCCCCATACAAACTATACGTGGGGATCTCTGGAGTCATCAATATATATCTTTTTAGATCCATGTTTTGGTAGACTATTAACTGAATGACAGATGTCGGTACTTACATTTCTAGTGTCTTCCTTAAAATTTTCAGTTATTGCTATATGAAAACTCAAAACTCTAGGTAAATCTGTTGAGATCCATAAGTGGTCTCTCCAATATCAGTTAGCCTTCTGTTAAAGTTGATTTGTTAAATTGTTAAGGTTCCAAAAATGCCCCCCTTTATAAGTGGAAAGGCTTAGACTTACATAGATGTGTCTTTATTACCAGCTATAGCAATATATAAATCCAAAACCTGAGGTAAATCTGTTGAGATCCATAAGTGGTCTCTTCTATTACAGTCAGCCCTCTGCTAAAGTAGATGTGTTAAAAGGTTGAGGGTCTAAAAGTGGCCCCATATATGAGTGAGAAGGCTTAGAATTCCATCGGCACGACCATGTTATGTCTCTTTACAGCAGCATTTGAACTAGCTATTCTGTGTCATATTAATACCTGACGCTGTTAATCTCACTCCGATTCATGATATGTACTGCTATATGATAAGCTGTGTAATATGTTTTACTTGAGGAGCAACTTTACAATGCTCTAATACTTTGTTTGTATGCCAAATTTTACCTCAATAAAATATATTTAAAAAAAATAAAATAAAAAAATTGGCAACGAGATCAGAGTGAAGACGCATTAAGGGAAATCTTAATTATAATTGGTAGTGGCATTATGTTGGAAAGATTTAGAATATATTGAGAAAGATTAAGTTTTATTCAACATGGGTAAACTTGATTGGAGTAAGGTCTATGACTAACATCCCGTGTGGGAAGTGGGGTGCATAACTACCATGTATTTTGGAGAATGAGTCCAAATATATGTCTCAAAGAGTGAAGAACAGATGGATAGCTGTCGAACAGAATGTCTTTAAAGAGTAGAATATCTGAGCAGAGATATAAAATAGGTATAACCCATTGATGTGTGTGATCCTATATACAGGAGTTCTATATATAGAGAGAGAGCCTACAAATAGGAATCTTGGAAGACTAGTATGGACATACATGTTATCAACTTTTGTGAGGATATACATATCTATATGCAGAAATGGAATCGGCTTAATAGTAGGTTAAAGCTAGAGTAAATGTGAGAGATCTTCTTTATTGATTAATCCTTTAGGGAATAGACGGTCTAGGTTAAAGGGACATAAAACAGGTTGCGGTCTGTGAATATCCTAAAAGGGCAAATTAATTAAAAATAGTTTGCATATTTTATTTTTTTTAAATTACTGGCAAGTATTTTAAAATAATTTTCAAAAATAAGCAAAAGGAATTACATAGATAAGCTGCCTGGAAAATTCAACTCCACCCCCCCCCCCCCTATCAGTGTTTAGACACAGGCAATTGTATATCAACTGAGTTCACAGCTTCTAGGCAGGCTCCAGCAGATAATCCCTGTTCACTTTTGCATTCTACCAAAATAACAGCCATAAAAGAAATTGTGTGGAAGGAGTTAGAGCTGTTCAAGTCAGAAACTAAAAAGAAAGGGTTAATGGCAAGGCACTGCAGTATAAATTTGCAGGTATAGTAATTAAAGTACATATTATTATATTCTGTCTCTATCCCAACTTGTTTTATGTCCCTTTAAAGATCCCATACATTGAAATGCTTTGTTATTCCCTTGATGGTGATATTTAAAGTGTCTACATAAGGGTGTTTCTTTATTGTAGTTATTCTTGATTCAGATTAGATGCTCTCTTATCCTATCTTTGAATGGTCTTGAGGTCTGTCCTACATATTGTAATCCACAATTGCATTGTATTATATATACACAACATCTTTGTCATGTCATCTAATCAGTTCTTGTACCTCATATTTAGTACCCATTGTATTAGATGAAAATTAATGTCTTGAGTCCAAATTTATAAGCTTTGCATGTAGGACATAGGAAGAAACCTCTAAATCTTTTTGCATATACGTTAATGATTCCCTTAAATGATTTAGAGTGGGGTATACTAGGTGCTAGTATGCTTTTAAGATTGCGCGTTTTCCTGTATATAAAGAGTTCAGATATATCACAGTAATATACACTAAAACACCACTTTTTTACTACTTACCAAAGATACGCAAATCCTTGCACAACCTGCCAGTCAGACCTATCATCTCGGGTATTGGATCACTATCAAGCAATCTGTCTGAATATGTAGATAAGAACTTACAGAAATATGTGAATGTAACCCGGCTGCCCTCTTATCTGAAAGACTCTACCCAAGTATTGACTATCTTGGAGAATATGGTTTGGGATAAAAAAATTATAATGGCTGCCTGTGACGTCACATCCCTTTACACTAGCATACCACATTCAAGTGGTATTGAAGCGGTTTAGTTCATTTCAGAAAAAGATTCCTCTGTACCTGATATACAGAAAACATTTATTCTCAATAGCATCTAGTATATCCTAACACAAACTACTTTAACAACAATGGGAAATACTACAGACAAACATATAGGATAGCCATGGGGACTAGGTCATGCCTAGCTATGCTAACCTATATATGGGTAAATGGGAACAAATATGTGACGGACTCCGGCTACCCCGACTAGGTAGCTCCGCCAGAAGAGTCCTTCCTGTACTTGGAACTTGTAGCTATAGAGCGGAAAAAGTGATTTTAGCAAGAGCCCACCCTAATAACCAGACAAGACCAGTATTAAGGTGAAACATGAACAGACTTTATGGGGAAAACCACACAGCTTATATATACATTCATCTTGATAAGAGCCTTATCTGATCCCACCATTCCCGCCCCTCTAGACAGGCTGGCGTCTCCATAGGAGCCATAATCACATAGAGACCCCACAGTATCTAGGTCACAGTTTCGGAGTGATCCCGGGGAAATGGCGGCCATTCCATGGTGTTGTTAGAGAGCTACTGGTCCCCAGATGCCACAGTCCAAAAAGCAGCATGATCCGTTACTGGGGACCGGAGTGACAGCCTGGCAAAGGTACTCAGGAACAGCCTAAGGTGGGGGGCATCCAAAACCCCTGGTTCCAGAGTGAGCTGCCCCTCAGCACTCACCCCAAACCCTGTCCACCAAAGGCCTAACAAATCCCCAAAAGAGCAAAGCTCTAGGGCAAAGGGCCTCTGGAGCGACCTAGGCTAAAGTTCAGCCGGGACCGCTAGCAAGCCCAGCCAGCGAGTAGTTCCATGAACCCGGCAAGGCATAAAGGGGCCAAGCAGCAGAGATCAGCTCTTTCTGGGACAATGTGCAATCAGGGTAACAATACAAGGGAAGCTGGTGGGGGCACAATAATCTACAATATGGGAGAAGGTAGCCTTGGCAGCCTGGTATCCATGATAAAATATTTTGGGACTCATGCCCATTGAGCATGGACCAAGTCATCTACCACAGGTACATTGATGATATTCTAATAATATGGATTGGCTCCCTAGAGGATTTAGAATACATGATAGAAGTGATGAATAAGAACTTATTAAATCTAATATTTACATACCACTACAGTTATAAAGAGATAGAGTTTCTTGACTTCAAAATTGAAGTGAAAAATGGGAAATTAGAGACCTCCACATTCTTCAACTATATCCACGAACAGAGCTGTCATCATAAAAACTCGAAGGCAAATATACCGAAAGAACAGTGCAGAATTAGAAAAAATTGCAGCAACCCAGATAAGTGGGAAGAACAGGCAATAATCCTCAAAAATAGATTTCTAGATAGGGAATACAATGAGGTAAATATCAATACAAACATTGAATAAAACTGACCGAAAGGAACTAGTAAGATATAAAAACAAGAAAAAAGATCCTCTAAGAAAGGATAAAATCATGGTTCCAATGATCACGGAATATAGTGAGAACAGACATATCATACAATACCTACAATACCCTACTCCAGATTAAGTAAGGGAATCACTAACATATATGGGAAAAAAACTTAGAGGTTTCTTCTCATGTCCTACATGCAAAGTGTGTAAATTGGGACTTAAGACACGTTCATTTTCATCTAATACAATGGGTACTAAATATGAGGTATAATAACTCTCTCGCTCTCTCTCTCATTAAACACAACATCTTTGTGACATTAGTCGTACCTTTTTACACTATATACATTTATTTCCACAGGTACACATGGATTTATAGAGAGGATTCATTTTTGGAACACATTTTTGTATTCACTTTTTGAATAACTCATCTTATTTTTATTTTTACACTTCTTTTCTCTTTTTCTTTTTACTATACTTTTCAACAATACACTAACTGACATTGCATCATATCACTGGAAAATTACTTTGAAAGTTTTTTCAGGATTGGGACTTGGACTTAGAGACATTTCTCATTGATGTGACACTGTCATATGTACAAACCTATCTGTCCAATACAAGGATCCATAATTTTATTTTAATGGCTATCGCTTATTATTTTAAAATGTTTAACTCTCTGTATAAATAAATCACATGTAATGCATTCTTAACCCCCCTACTTGCATCTACATATATTCTACTACATTCAAATCTGACCCACCGCAAGGCACTCGTTTCTGTTTTTCTTTTCCATTTTTTTTTTAGGTCATATATTAACCTTTAAATATTGATCCTCAAAATTAAGCCCATGAGAATCAATATTCAACTGTTAACATCCAATAATTTAATATAAAAGATATAAGTAAACACAATCAGTGTATATTCAAATAAAAAAAAAATTATGCTTACCTGATTTATTTCTTTCCGGATATGGTGAGTCCACGGCTTGAGTAATTACTGTTGGGAATATCACTCCTGGCCAGCAGGAGGAAGCAAAGAGCACCACAGTTAAGCTGTTAAGTATCATTACCCTACCCACAACCCCCAGTCATTTGACAAAAGGGAGATGGAGAAAAAGGAGTAACACAAGGTGTAGAGGTGCCTGAGGTTATAGGCAAAAGAACAACTGTCTTAAAAGAAAGTGCAGGGCCGTGGACTCACCATATCCGTAAATAAATAAATTTATCAGGTAAGCATACATTTTGTTTTTCTTTCCTAAGATATGGTGAGTCCACGGCTTGAGTAATTACTGTTGGGAACAAATACCCAAGCCAAAGGACATGGATAAATAGGGAGGGACAAGACAGGCAGTCCTAAACAGAAGGCACCACCACTTGAAGAACCTTTCTCCCAAAAGAAGCCTCAGCCGAGGCAAAAGTATGTAGAGAAGACCAAATTGCAGCCTTGCCAATTTGTTCCACAGAAGCTTCATTTTTAAAAGCCCAAGAAGAGAAAACAGCTCTTGTGGAATGAGCTGTAATTCTCTCAGGAGGCTGCTGTCCAGCAGTCACATAAGACAAATGAATTATACTTTGTAACCAAAAAGAAAAAAAGAAAAAAGAGTAGTAGCAGTAGCTTTTTGACCTTTACGTTTCCCAGAGAAACAGACAAAGAGGGCAGAGGACTGGAGAAAATTCTTAGTCGCCTGTAAGTAGAATTTAAGAGCATGTACAACATCCAAATTGTGTAACAGACGTTCTTTGGAAGAAGAAGGATTAGGACACAGAGAGGGAACTACAATTTCCTGATTCATATTTCTATTAGAAACAACCTTAGGAAGGAAACCGAACTTAGTACGAAGAACCGCCTGATCGGCATGAAAAATAAGATAAGGAGAATCACACTTCAGAGCTGAGAGTTCCGAGACTCTTCGAGCAGAAGAGATAGCAACAAGAAACAAAACCTTCCAAGATAACAACTTAATGTCTATGGAATGCAACGGCTCCAACGGAACCAGCTGTAAAACTTTAAGAACAAGGTTAAGACTCCAAGGAGGAGCAACAGACCTAAAGACTGATTTTGACCAAGGCCTGACAAAAAGATTGCACATCTGGCACATCCGCCAAACGTTTATGTAGTAAAACAGATAAAGCAGAAATCTGACCCTTCAGGGTACTGACTGACAATTTCTTCTCCAGGCCTTCCTGAAGAAAAGATAAAATTCTAGGAATTCTAATTCTACTCCAAGAGTAGCCTTTGGATTCATACCAATAAAGATATTTATGCCATATCTTATGGTAAATCTTTCTAGGAACAGGCTTGCAAGCCTGAATCATGGTCTCAATGGCCGAACGACAAGATTTGGATGAAGGAAGGAACCCTGAATCAGAAGGTCCTTCCTCAGAGGTAGTCTCCAAGGTGGGAGAGCTGACATCTCCACTAGGTCTGCAAACCAGATCCTGCGAGGCCACGCAGGGGCTATTAGAATCACCAACGCCCTCTCCTGTTTGATACGAGCAATGACTCACGGAAGGAGAGCAAATGCAGGAAACAGGTATGCCAACCAGAAAACCCAAGGAACCGCCAGAGCATCTATCAGAACGGCCTTTCGGATCTCTTGACCTTGAACTGTACCTTGGAAGCTTGACGTTCTGACGGGACTCCATCAGATCTATCTCCGGCACCCCCCATTTGAGGACTAAGCTGGAAAACACCTCCGGATGGAGTTGTCACTCCCCGGGATGAAAAGTCTGTCTGCTCAGAAAATCCGCTTCCCAGTTGTCTACTCCTGGAATGTGGATGGCAGATAGACAGCAATTGTGGGTCTCTGCCCACTGAAGAATCAGAGTAACCTCCTTCATGGCTAAGGAACTCCAAGTTCCTCCCTGGGTATTGATGTAAGCCACAGAGGTTAGGTTGTCTGACTGGAACCTGATAAACTGGGCTGAGAACAACTGAGGCCAAGCCAATAGAGCATTGTAAATCGCCCTCAACTCCAAGATGTTGATGGGAAGAGCAGACTCCTCCTGAGTCCAAAGGCCCTGAGCTTTTAATGAGTTCCAGACTGCTCCCCAGCCCAGCAGGCTGGCGTCCGTGGTCATGATCACCCAGGAAGGTCTCTGAAAGCATGTGCCCTGAGACAGATGTTCCTGAGAAATCCACCCCGGGAGAGAGTCCCTTGATGACTGATCTAACTCTCTTCTCTGAGATAGATCTGCATGGTCACCATTCCATTGTCTGAGCATGCACAACTGGAAAGCTCTCAAATAGAATCAAGCAAAAGAAATGATGTCCATGGAAGCCACCATCAGACCAATTACCTCCATACATTGAGCCACTGAAGGATAAGCAGTAGCCTGAAGAGAGAGGAAATTATTTTGTTTTTCGTGACCTCTGTAAGAAAAATCTTCATCAATAGATAATCTATTATGGTCCCTAAGAACACTACTCAGGGGAAGGGAGCTTTTTCCAGATTCCCATTCCATCCGTGGGAAAGAAGCAAAGACAACAATATCTCTGTGTGAGATTTTGCTAGTTGAAAAGATGGCGTCTGAACCAATATGCCATCCAGGTAGGGTGCCACAGCAATTCCACGAGAACGGATCACTGCCAAAAGAGCCCCCAGAACCTTTGAAAAAATTCTGGGAACTGTGGCTAGACCAAATGGAAGGGCCACGAACTGGAAATGTTTGTCCAGAAAGGCAAATCTCAGGAATCTGTGATGGTCCCTTTGAATAGGAAAATGAAGATATGCATCCTTTAGGTCTATGGTTGTCATGAACTGACCCTCTTGTACTAAAGGAAGAATGGAGCATATAGTCTCCATCTTGAAGGATGGAACTTTGAGAAACTTGTTTAGACACTTCAAGTCTAGAATGGGACGGAAAGTTCCCTCTCTTTTGGGAACCACAAATAGGTTGGAGTAGAACCAGAGACCCTGTTCCTGCACTGGAACTGGAACTATCACTCCCAGGGAGGAAAGATTTTGTATACATTTCAAGAACGCCTCTCTCTTTATCTGGTCTGCAGATAATCTTGAGAGATGGAAACTGCCTCTTGAAGGAAAAGTCTTGAATTCTAATTTGTAACCCTGGGATACTATGTCCACAGTCCAGGGATCTGGGACATCTCGTATCCAGGCTTGAGAGAATAGAGAAAGTCTTCCCCCCACCTGATCCGATCCTGGATTGGGGCAAACCCTTCATGCTGATTTGGAATCAGCTGCAGGTTTCTTTGATTGTTTCCCCTTGTTCCAAGACTGATTGGGTTTCCAAGAAGATTTGGATTGTTCCTGCTTGGAAGAAGAAGGGGAAGGCTTTCTTCTGAAGTTACGAAAGCAACGAAAATTACTCTGACATCCTTTAGGCCTATTCTTCTTATCTTGAAGTAGAAAAGACCCTTTTCCACCCGTAATATCAGAGATAATTTCTGCCAAACCGGGTCCAAACAAGGGTTTGCCCTTGTAAGGAATTGCCAGAAACTTGACTTTAGAGGAAACGTTTGCAGACCAGGATTTCAACCATAATGCCCTGCGTGCTAGGACAGCGAAACTAAGAGTTTTAGCTCCTAGTCTAACAACCTGTAAAATGGCATCTGCAATAAAGGAATTGGCCATCTTAAGAGCTTTAATCCTATCTTGAATTTCATCCAAGGAAGTCTCTACTTGAAGAGAATCAGACAAGGTGTCGAACCAATAGGATGCTGCACTAGTAACGGTGGCAATACACATCACAGGTTGTCATTGGAGACCTTGATGAACATAAATCTTTTTCAAATAAGCCTCCAGCTTCTTGTCTATCGGATCCATAAAAGAGCAGCTATCCTCAATAGGAATAGTGGTTCTCTTAGCCAGAGTGGAAATGGCCACTACAACTTTGGGTACAGTATAGCAAGGGTCTTTAATGGAGTCCTCAACAGGAAACATTTTCTTAAAAATATGAGACGGGGAAAAAGACAACCCTGGTTTCTCCCATTCCTGTGAGATAATCTCCCTAGCATGGTCCGGCACAGAAAGGTTCATCAAAGAAACTAGTACATTTACTAGATTTCTTAGGAGTGACAACAACAGGGGTATCAGAGTCATCTAAAGTAGCTAAAACCTCCTTTAACAATACACAAAGGTGTTCAAGCTTAAATCTGAACGGTACCACCTCAGTCTCAGAAGAAGGAATTATACTGTCAGAATCAGAGATTTCAACCTCCGAAAGTCCCGATGTATCTTCCTCATCAGACTTATGAGAAAAGGTAACTTGGGAAGCAGAACTGAGGACAGGCACCTTACTTTCTGAATTTCTAGATTTCCTCTTGCATTTTCCCTGTAATCTGGGAATGGCAGCTAATGCCGCAGATACCGCTGAAGATACATGGGCAGCAATTTCTACTT
Organism: Bombina bombina; assembly: GCF_027579735.1. Lineage (NCBI taxonomy): Eukaryota > Metazoa > Chordata > Amphibia > Anura > Bombinatoridae > Bombina > Bombina bombina. The sequence goes on from NC_069505.1 coordinate 391,683,639, forward strand.
TTAAATAAACTCCACTAGGAGTTATAGAGGAACCACAGGGCACTGCATGTGACGCCATTGAGACTTGGGACGTAGAAGATGAAAGCTGAGGTATTATTTTAACAGCATCATCCTGATAGACATTAGGCTCAACAATTTTACCTTTATTTTGCAAGGTTTTCTTGACACATGAAGAAAAAATTGCATAGGAGCTGCAATTTGTGCATCTAAACATAATAAGCATGAATTCATGAGAGCAGACTCTTGCTCCATATCAGACATGTTGTGAAACAGTAAATAAACTTGTACAGATAAGTTTCAGAGATTTTAATATTCAATTAAAATAAGCCAAGGAAAAAATACACTTTAAATTTTATCCCAAATTAGGATCGATCCCCAGCTAAAATTATGTGAGAAAAGTTAAGAAAAAACATTTAATAAACATCAAATAAACTTCTAAAATACCTCTCAGGCAGCCCCACACCTCAATTACTGAGGTGCCTTACCGCTACCAATTAAGACCGAATCACCCAGAAATGGAGAAAAACAACTTTTTTTGTCAGAAACGTTATGAAGTGAAGCCGGTTATGTGACCGCAACTGACGAGCCAAAATAACTGCTGCAACACAGAGAGGCACTACTGCCTGGTACACTGAGTAACAGAAATATCCGTTTTTTCAAACCTGACAGTTTAAAATGTTGCATTGTTTTATTTTAAAGCAAAGGGGAAATGAATAAACTGCTGAACTAGAAAATTCAGCCTTACTTTCAGTTTAAACTTGTATTGTTTTATCAAGTAAATATGTGTCAGAAAATAAAGCCTAATAAAAATAGTTTACCCTTTCTTTTTAAAAGAGTTTAAATGTTATTCTCACACATGCTACAGTGCCTGCTTCATGCCCCAGTGTAACCCATACAACAGGATTATCTATGTCCCAATAAAAAAGCAGTCGGCGAGATTACGAGTTTTGCGGTAACAGGGGTGCGTTGCTAACGCTTAGTTTCAGCTCACCGTTCACCTAAAGTAACGCTGATATTACAGGTTTTTTAAAAAAAGGGGGTTAGCCGCAAAAAGGTGAGCGTAGAGCAGAATTTAGCTCCACATCTCACCTCAATACCAGCATGGCTTATGGTAGCGGCAAGCTGGCAAAACGTGCTTGTGCACAATTTCCCCATAGGAAACAATGGGGCTGAGCTGGCTGAAAAAAAAACTAACACCTGCAAAAAAGCAGCGTTCAGCTCCTAACGCAGTCCCATTGTTTCCTATGGGGAAAGGAATTTTATGTCTGCACCTAACACCCTAACATGAACCCCGAGTCTAAATATCCCTAATCTTACACTTATTAACCCCTAATCTGCCGCCCCTGCTATCGCTGATACCTACATTATATTATTAACCCCTAATCTGCCGCTCCGGACACCGCCGCCACCTACATTATACTTATGAACCCCTAATCTACTGCCCCCAACATCGCCGATACCTACATTATAGTTATTAACCCCTAATATGCCCCCCCCCCCCCACGTCACCGCAACCCTAACACCGCTCTAACTTAAATATAATTTAAATACATCTAAATAAATTTACTAAAATTAAATAAATTACTCCTATTTAAAACTAAATACTTACCTATAAAATAAACCCTAAGATAGCTGCAATATAACTAATAGTTACATTGTAGCTAGCTTAGGATTTATATTTATTTTACAGGCAACTTTGTATTTATTTTAACTAGGTACAATAGTTATTAAATAGTTATTAACTATTTAATAACTTCCTAGTTAAAATAAATACAAATTTACCTGTAAAATAAACCCTAACCTAAGTTACAATTACACCTAACACTACACTATAATTAAACTAATTACCTAAACTACCTACAATTAATTACAATTAAATTAAATAAACTAAATTATGAAAAAAACCCCACTAAATTACAGAAAATAAAAAAAGAATTTTAAACTAATTACACCTAATCTAATCCCCCTAATAAAATAAAAAAGCCCCCAAAATAATAAAATTCCCTACCCTATACTAAATTACAAATAGCCCTTAAAAGGGCCTTTTGCGGGCATTGCCCCAAAGTAATCAGCTCTTTCACCTGTAAAAAAAATACAATACCCCCCAACATTAAAACCCACCACCCACACACCCAACCCTACTCTAAAACCCACCCAATCCCCCCTTAAAAAAACCTAACACTACCCCCTTAAAGATCACCCTACCTTGAGACGTCTTCACCCAGCCGGGCACAAGTGGTCCTCCAGAGGGTCCGAAGTCTTCATCCTATCCATCCAGAAGAGGACATCCAGACCGGCAGAAGGCTTCATCCAGGCAGCATCTTCTATCTTCATCCTTCCGGAGCGGAGCGGGTCCATCTTCAAGACATCCGACGCAGAGCATCCTCTTCATCCGAAGGCCGACGACTGAATGACTGGTCCTTTAAGCGATTTCCTCCAAGATGGCGTCCCTTGAATTCCGATTGGCTGATAGAATCCTATCAGCCAATCAAAATTAAGGTAGGAAAAATCCTATTGGCTGATGCAATCAGCCAATAGGATTAACCTTGCATTCTATTGGCTGATTGGAACAGCCAATAGAATGCAAGCTCAATCCTATTGGCTGATTGGATCAGCCAATCGGATTGAGCTTCAATCCTATTGCCTGATTGCATCAGCCAATAGGATTTTTCCTACCTTAATTCCAATTGGCTGATAGGATTCTATCAGCCAATCAGAATTCAAGGGATGCCATCTTGGATGACGTCACTTAAAGGACCAGTCATTTAGTCGTCGGCCGTCGGATGAAGAGGATGCTCCGCGTCGGATGTCTTGAAGATGGACCTGCTCCGCTCCGGATGGATGAAGATAGAAGATGCCACCTGGATGAAGCCTTCTGCCAGTCTGGATGTCCTCTTCTGGCCGGATAGGATGAAGACTTCGGACCCTCTGGAGGACCACTTGTGCCCGGCTGGGTGAAGACATCTCAAGGTAGGGTGATCTTCAAGGGGGTAGTGTTAGGTTTTATTAAGGGGGGATTTGTGGGTTTTAGAGTAGGGTTGGGTGTGTGGGTGGTGGGTTTTAATGTTAGGGGGGTATTGTATTTTTTTTTACAGGTGAAAGAGCTGATTACTTTGGGGCAATGCCCCGCAAAAGGCCATTTTAACGGCTATTTGTAATTTAGTATAGGGTAGGGAATTTTATTATTTTAGGAGGCTTTTTTATTTTATTAGGGGGATTCGATTAGGTGTAATTAGTTTAAAATTCTTGTTATTCTTTTTTTATTTTCTGTAAGTTAGTGTTTTTTTTTCATAATTTAGTTTATTTAATTTAATTGTATTTAATTGTAGGTAGTTTAGGTAATTAATTTAATTATAGTCTAGTGTTAGGTGTACTTGTAACTTTTAGTTTTAGGTTAGGGTTTATTTTACAGGTACTTTTGTACTTATTTTAGCTAGGTAATTGTTAAATAGTTAATAACTATTTAATAACTATTGTACCTAGTTAAAATAAATACAAAGTTGCCTGTAAAATAAAAATAAACCCTAAGATTGCTACAATGTAATTATTATTTATATTGTAGCTATCTTAGGGATTATTTTATAGGTAAGTATTTAGTTTTAAATAGGAATAATTTATTTAATTGTAGTAATTTAATTTAGTTTTATTTAAATTATATTTAAATTAGGGGGGTTAGGGTTAGGGTTAGATTTAGGGGTTAATAAATTTAATATAGTAGCAGCGAAGTTGGGGGCGGCAGATTAGGGGTTAATAAATGTAGGTAGGTGTCGGCGATGTTAGGGACGGCAGATTAGGGTTAATAAAATTTAACTAGTGTTTGCGATGCGGAGTGCGGCGGTTTAGGGGTTAATACATTTATTAAAGTGGCGGCGATGTCCGATCGGCAGATTAGGGGTTAAATAATTTTATTATAGTGTTTGCGATGTGTGGGGGTCTCAGTTTAGGGGTTAATAGGTAGTTTATGAGTGTTAGTGTACTTTGTAGCACTTTAGTTAAGCACTTTATGTTACGGTGTTAGCCCATAAAACTCTTAACTACTGACTTTTATATGTGGTAGGAGTCTGGACAGGAGGGGGTCTACCGCTCACTTTTTCAGGCAATCGTAATACCGGCGTTAGGCAAATCCCATTAAAAAGATAGGATACGTAATTGACGTAAGGGGATTTGCGGTAAGCTAAAATCGTGGAAAAAAAGTGAGCGGTAGACCCTCTCTTGCCTGACTCGTAATACCAGTGGGCGTTAAAAAGCAGTGTTTGGACCGCTTATCATTAAACTACAAATTGAATTAACTATATTATATATTTAAAAACCTAACCCTACTCAAATAATTTAAATCTACACTAAAAATTACTAAGTTACAAAAAACTAACAACTAAGTTACAAATAATAACAAATACTAAGTTAAAACACTAACGCCTAGATTTAGAGTTTTGAGGCCAAAGGGGTGCGTTAGCTACGCGTGCTTTTTTTCCCCCGCACCTTTTAAATACAGCTGGTATTTAGAGTTAACAGAATGGCTGGGTTTTCAGTGCGTTAGGCTCCAAAAAGGGAGCGTAGAGCATAATTTAACGCCACTGCAACTCTAGATACCAGCGGTGCTTACGGATGCGGCCAGCCTCAAAAACGTGCTCGTGCACGATTCCCCCATAGAAAACAATGGGGCTGTTTGAGCTGAAAAAAAAACTAACACATGCAAAAAAGCAGCGTTCAGCTCCTAACGCATCCCCATTGTTTCCTATGGGGAAACACTTCCTACGTCTGCACCTAACACTCTAACATGTACCCCGAGTCTAAACACCCCTAACCTTACACTTATTAACCCCTAATCTGCCGCCCCCGCTATCGCTGACCCCTGCATATTATTTTTAACCCCTAATCTGCCGCTCCGTACACCCCCGCCACCTACATTATCCCTATGTACCCCTAATCTGCTGCCCCTAACACCGCCAACCCCTATATTATATTTATTAACCCCTAATCTGCCGCCCCCAATGTCTCCTCCACATAACTACACTTATTAACCCCTAATCTGCCGACCGGACCTGAGCGCTACTATAATAAATGTATTAACCCCTAATCCGCCTCACTCCCGCCTCAATAACCCTATAAGAAATAGTATTAACCCCTAATCTGCCCTCCCTAACATTGCTGACACCTAACTTCAAGTATTAACCCCTAATCTGCCGATCGGAGCTCACTGATACTCTAATAAAATTTTTAATCCCTAAAGCTAATTCTAACCCTAACCCTAACACCCCTTAAATTAAATATAATTTTATTCTAACAAAATAAATTAACTCTTATTCCTATTTAAAGCTAAATTCTTACCTGTAAAATAAACCCTAATATAGCTACAATATAAATTATAATTATATTGTAGCTATTTTAGGATTACAGGCAACTTTGTAATTATTTTAACCAGGTACAATAGCTATTAAATAGTTAAGAACTATTTAATAGTTACCTAGTTAAAATAAGTACAAAATTACCTGTAAAATAAATCCTAACCTAAGTTACAATAAAACCTAACACTACACTATCAATAAATTAATTAAATAAAATACCTACAATTACCTACAATTAAACCTAACACTACACTATCAATAAATTAATTAAATACAATATCTACAAATAAATACAATGAAATAAACTAACTAAAGTACAAAAAATAAAAAAGAACTAAGTTACAAAAAATAAAAAAATATTTACAAACATAAGAAAAATCTTACAACAATTTTAAACTAATTACACCTACTCTAAGCCCCCTAATAAAATAACAAAGCCCCCCAAAATAAAAAAATGCCCTACCCTATTCTAAATTAAAAAAGTTCAAAGCTCTTTTACCTTACCAGCCCTGAACAGGGCCCTTTGCGGGGCATGCCCCAAAGAATTCAGCTCTTTTGCCTGTAAAAAAAACATACAATACCCCCCCAACATTAAAACTCACCACCCACATACCCCTAATCTAACCCAAACCCCCCTTAAATAAACCTAACACTAAGCCCCTGAAGATCTTTCTACCTTATCTTCACCTCGCGGGGTATCACCGATCGGTCCTGGCTCCGAAATCTTCATCCAACCCAAGCGGGGGCTAGACATCCATCATCCGGCGGCTGAAGAGGTCCAGAAGAGGCTCCAAAGTCTTCATCCTATCCGGGAAGAAGAGGCGATCCGGACCGGCAACCATCTTGATCCAAGCGGCATCTTCTATCTTCATCCGATGACGACCGGCTCCATCTTGAAGACCTCCACCGCGGACCCATCTTCTTCTTACGACGACTTCCAGACGAATGACGGTTCCTTTAAGGGACGTCATCCAAGATGGCGTCCCTCGAATTCCGATTGGCTGATAGGATTCTATCAGCCAATCGGAATTAAGGTAGGAAAATTCTGATTGGCTGATGGAATCAGCCAATCAGAATCAAGTTCAATCCGATTGGCTGATCCAATCAGCCAATCAGATTGAGCTTGCATTCTATTGGCTGTTCCGATCAGCCAATAGAATGCGAGCTCAATCTGATTGGCTGATTAATTAATGTATTGATAGTGTAGTGTTAGGTTTAATTGTAGGTAATTGTAGGTATTTTATTTAATTTATTTATTGATAGTGTAGTGTTAGGTTTAATTGTAACTTAGGTTAGGATTTATTTTACAGGTAATTTTGTAATTATTTTAACTAGGTAACTATTAAATAGTTCTTAACTATTTAATAGCTATTGTACCTGGTTAAAATAATTACAAAGTTGCCTGTAAAATAAATATTAATCCTAAAATAGCTACAATATAATTATAATTTATATTGTAGCTATATTAGGGTTTATTTTACAGGTAAGTATTTAGCTTTAAATAGGAATAAGTTATTTAATAAGAGTTAACTTAGGGGGGTGTTAGGGTTAGGGTTAGAATTAGCTTTAGGGGTTAAAAAATGTATTAGAGTAGCGGTGAGCTCCGATCGGCAGATTAGGGGTTAATGTTTGAAGTTAGGTGTTGGCGATGTTAGGGAGGGCAGAATAGGGGTTAATACTATTTATTATAGGGTTATTGAGGCGGGAGTGAGGCGGATTAGGGGTTAATAACTTTATTATAGTAGCGGTGCGGTCCGCTCGGCAGATTAGGGGTTAATAAGTGTAGGCAGGTGGAGGTGACGTTGAGGGGGGCAGATTAGGGGTTAATAAATATAATATAGGGGTCGGCGGTGTTAGGGGCAGCAGATTAGGGGTACATAAGGATAACGTAGGTGGCGGCGCTTTGCGGTCGGCAGATTAGGGGTTAATTATTGTAGGTAGCTGGCGGTGATGTTGTGGGGGGCAGATTAGAGGTTAATAAATATAATATAGGGGTCGGCGGTGTTAGGGGCAGCAGATTAGGGGTACATAAGTATAACGTAGGTGGCGGTCGGCAGATTAGGGGTTAAAAAAATTTAATTGAGTGGTGGCGATGTGGGGGGACCTCGGTTTAGGGGTACATAGGTAATTTATGGGTGTTAGTGTACTGTAGAGCACAGTAGTTAAGAGCTTTATGAACCGGCGTTAGCCCAAAAAGCTCTTAACTACTGACTTTTTTCTGCGGCTGGAGTTTGGTCGTTAGAGTTCTAAATCTCACTCCAGCCACGACTCTAAATACTGGCGTTAGAAAGATCCCATTGAAAAGATAGGATACGCAATTGACGTAAGGGGATCTGCGGTATGGAAAAGCCGCGGCTGGAAAGTGAGCGTTAGACCCTTTAATGACTGACTCCAAATACCAGAGGGCGTTAAAAACCAGCGTTAGGAGCCTCTAACGCTGGTTTTCATGGCTACCGCCCAACTCCAAATCTAGGCCTAAGTTACACAAAATAAAAAAATAAATTATCAAAGATTTAAACTAATTACACCTAATCTAAGAGCCCTATAAAAATAAAAAAGCCCCCCCAAAATAAAAAAAAAACCTAGCCTACAATAAACTACAAATAGCCCTTAAAAGGGCCTTTTGGGGGGCATTGTCCCAAAGAAATCAGCTCTTTTACCTGACAGCTACCCCCCCAACAGTAAAACCCACCACCCACACAACCAACCCCCCCAAATAAAAACCTAACTAAAAAAACCTAAGCTCCCCATTACCCTGAAAAAGACATTTGTATGGGCATTGCCCTTAAAAGGGCATTTAGCTCTATTGCAGCCCAAATCCTAATCTAAAACTAAAACCCACCCAATACACCCTTAAAAAATCCTAACACTAACCCCCTGAAGATTCACTTACAGTTTTGAAGATCCGACATCCATACTCCAAGAAGCCGGGAGAAGTCCTCATTGAAGCTGGCAGAAGTCTTCATCCAAGTAGCCGAAGTCTTCATCCAAGCCCGCAGAAGTCTTCACCCAGACGGCATCTTCTATCTTCATCCATCCGGCGCAGAGCGGCTCCATCTTCAAGACATCCAACGCGGAGCATCCTCTTCTTCCGACGTCTTCTTCCCGAATGAAGGTTCCTTTAAATGACGTCATCCAAGATGGCGTCCCTTAGATTCCGATTGGCTGATAGAATTCTATCAGCCAATCGGATTTAAGGTTGAACAAATCCTATTGGCTGTTGCAATCAGCCAATAGGATTGAGCTTTCATCCTACTGGCTGATCCAATCAGCCAATAGAATGCAAGCTCAATCCTATTGGCTGATTGGATCAACCAATAGGATGAAAGCTCAATCCTATTGGCTGATTGCAACAGCCAATAGGATTTTTTCAAACTTAATTTGGATGTCTTGAAGATAGAAGATGCCGTCTGGGTGAAGATTTCTGCGGGCTTGGATGTAGACTTTGGCCGCTTGGATGAAGACTTCGGCCGGCTTCGATGAGGACTTCTCGCGGGTTCTTGGAGGATGGATGTCGGATCTTCAAAACTGAAAGTTAATCTTCAGGGGTTAGTGTTAGGATTTCTTAAGGGTTTATTGGGTGGGTTTTAGTTTTAGATTAGGGTTTGGGCTGCAATAGAGCTAAATGCCCTTTTAAGGGCAATGCCCATACAAATGCCCTTTTTTTAGGGCAATGGGGAGCTTAGGTTTTTTTTAGTTAGCTTTTTATTTGGGGGGTTGGTTGTGTGGGTGGTGGGTTTTACTGTTGGGGGTTGTTTGTATTTTTTTTTTACAGGTAAAAGAGCTGATTTCTTTGGGGCAATGCCCCACAAAAGACCCAGGTTCCAGACCCCTCTCAAAACTGACATAAGTAACACCTAATACATTATTTTTAAAGCTTTGAAATGAAGACTTTAAATGCTAAACAGCATTATAAACCTAATAATATAGATTGTATCATCATAAAACTAAGTTTAATGAACAAAAACATTTGCTAAACATCACCTAATAAAATAATCACACAACAGACTGCATCATCATCAAACTAAGTTTAATGAACAAAAACGTTTTTTTACTTGCATTTTTCTGCAATCAGTTCTCTGCATTGTTAGCATGTTAGATAATATTGGGTCTGTAACTATTCTATGCATTTCAATCTGCAGTGATTAATAGGCAGTTAGGCACCCTCATCTCAAGCAGCTGGACAGGAAGATAATAGGGAAGTGGCTGCTCGATAGCTAATGTCTGTTCTGTGTACACAGATCAATTTCAGACCTGTTAAGTTGCATAACTTTGCGGCAAAACAAGCGGACAGCTCCACCTACTGGCTATTTTAACTACTGCACATGACTGAAAAAAAAGGTTGTTATTCTGAAACGGTGCAAATTGAACCGGCGTAAACCGAGGGCCACCTGTATAAAAGTTAGGGTAGATTAATTAATAGTTTAATATAGTTTAATTTAAATCTAACGGTAAGTTTAAATTTATTACAAGATAGGGATGAGTTAATATTACATATAAAGTTAGCGGGTTGTTATGTTTAAGGGTTAATAGTTTAATTTAGTTTGTGGCGATGTGGGGGGCTGGCAGTTTAGGGGTTAATAGGTTTAGTAAGTGCTAGTTATGTGGGAGGCCAGGGGTTTAGAGGTTAATACATTTATTTAGTTGCGGTGGGCTCTGTGAGCGGCGGGATAGGGTTTAATAACTTTATGTAGGTGGCGGCGGTGGCGGGGCGGCAGATTAGGGGTTAATAATTTTACTGTAGGTGGCGGCGGTGTAGGGGGGCGGCAGATTAGGGGTGTTTAGACTCGGGGTACATGTTAGAGTGTTAGGTGTAAACGTAACTTTTATTCTCCCATAGGAATCAATGGGATATCGGGCAGCAGCGAACATGAGCTTTCGCTGCTTTCAGGCTCCCATTGATTCCTATGGCATCCGCCGCCTCCAGGGCGGATTGAAAACCAGGTACGCTGGGCCGGAATAGTGGCGAGCGTACCTGTTAGATATTTGTTAACTAGCAAAAGTAGTCAGATAGTGCCAAATTTGCATTCGGAACATCTGTAGTGACGTAAGCATCGATCTGTGTCGGACTGAGACCGGCGGATCGTATGTTACGTCACAGATTTCTACTTTTGCCGGTCTGTAGGCTTTGATAACTAAGGGGAATCAAGCTCTCCACAATTACGCTGTGGAATTCCTGCATATTTGCGGTTGATGGCTTGATAAATAGGCCTCATAGTCTTTTTGCCATGATACAACAGGATCCAATGTAAGAGGAGTTAACATGGCAAAAGATTTGAGCTTTTTATAAATCACTCAAGCAAAACAGGAACTGGTGATCAAATACAAGTTATTTCCACATTTTTTTTTAAATTTAAACACACTAGCTCTGTAACTCACTAAATCTATAACTCTCTAGCTTTATAACTCACTAGCTCTGTAACGCACTAGCTTTATAACTCATTAGCTCTGTAACTCACTAACTCTATAACTCACTAGCTCTATAACTCACTAGCTCTATAACTCACAAGCTCTATAACTTACTAGCTCTAAAACTCATTAGCTGTGTAACTTACTAGCTCTATTACTCACTAACTTTGTAACTCATGAGCTCTATAACTCACTAGCTCTGTAACGCACTAGCTTTATAACTCATTAGCTCTGTAACTCACTAACTCTATAACTCACTAGCTCTATAACTCACTAGCTCTATAACTCACAAGCTCTATAACTTACTAGCTCTAAAACTCACTAGCTGAGTAACTTACTAGCTCTATTACTCACTAACTTTGTAACTCATGAGCTCTATAACTCATTAGCTCTGTAACTCACTACCTCTGTAACTCACTAGCTCTATAACTCATTAGCTCTGTAGCTCACTAGTTCTATAACTCTCAAGCTGTATAACTCACTAGTTGTATAACTCACTAGCTGTGTAAATCACTAGCTCTATAACTCACTAGCTCTATAACTGTAAGGATTTAATTAATACCCAGTTATATCTAATATGTTATTGTATCTAACCACTCAGTCTCACACCAAACCTCAGGTACTTAGATGTTAAAGGTACCCTGTTATGCTCATTGATCTGAGGGTGACCTATAAAGGTCAGAAAGATACAACTAAATAATAGTTGCTTGCAATAAATGTACTTCTTTGTTCTTTAGGTAACAACTTCTACATAAGTTTGTTGATGTATGTCCCAGGATATAATGAGAAGTGTACAAATGCAGAGCTGCAATATTTTTAGGAAGCGTATTTACTGTAGCAAGTTAGCAGTTAGTGCCGGAAAGGCAAGTGTTAATTGAGCTGTGAGTAATCAATTAGCAATGCGTGAGCCTGATGCACAGTTCCTATGCTTAAAAGATAACAGTCTAAATATTGAGATCAACACTTCATGTAGATAGAATGCTAAAGACAGGCCTGTTTAGTTAGTAAGCAGACAGTAGATAAGAAAACAGTAAGCAGGATTCATTTGTTCACTCTGTGATAGATATGTAGCTGTGATTTGCATGCAGAGTTCAGGCAGAAGATATACAGCAGTAATATTAGTGAATTCTTACGGTACCGTAACACTGGAGCAAATCCGGTTGCAAGTTGTTAGTTAAGAAGCGAGTGAGATGTTACCGCAGGATATCCGTTCGACTGCTGTGGAGTTGCTTGGGAGCGATGTAAGGTCAGATGTGGTAATGCTCTAGCTCCGGTGTGTGATGACGTCACACACTGAAATCTGTATCGAGTAAGAAGTGACTTGATAAAGCCAAGTGAGTAGATTTAGACCTCTTATTTTACAAGGATTGACATGAGTAAATATCTGTGAACACTGTGGAACAGCAATATAACGTGGTTAAATACTATGAGAGTCAGAGAAAAATCCCCTGATCAACAAATTACCTAGCACAGGTGTTATGGAAAGAGCTGCTTAAGAAGGATATGCTGGTCATGTGATTGCTAGAATTAAATGCACAGTAAGGATCATGACAGAACTCCCCCCTTAAAGAGCCACTCAGCGGATCAGGGTTTAGGACGATCCGGAAATCTACGGTGAAACAGAGATACAAGTCTGGGGGCTGATAAATTCGTAGCAGGTTCCCAGGAGTCTTCCTCTGGACCGAACCCTTTCCATTGAACAAGATACTGAAGAGAACATTTATGGTACCTGGAATCCAAAATCACATCAATTTCATATGAGGTATCATCCTGCACAGGTATCGGATCCAAATAGGTTTGAGAGTCGGACCGGACAGCTTTGTAGGGTTTGAGGAGGGATACATGAAATGTAGGGTGTATCTTGAAGGATGTCAGTAATTGAAGAGTGACTGCATTCGGATTTATGATTTTGATGATCTTGTAGGGACCAATGAAAAGACTGCCAAGCTTCTTACTGGGTATATGAAGTTTAAGATGCCTAGAGGATAGCCAAACCATATCACCTATTTTATACTCATGAGGTTTCGATCTTTTGAGGTCATAGTAATGTTTTTGTTTACTTTGTGCTTGTTGCAAAGATTCCTTGAGTGTGAACCCTTGAGCAATCGTGTTTATAGTGTCATTCACCAAAGGTGAGGTACTCTCATTTCGATGAAGTAGATGATATGAAGGATGATAACCATAGTTTACGAAGAAGGGTGTTAAGTTAGTAGATGTATTGATGGTGTTATTATAGGAGAATTCAGCCGTGGGTAATAAATATGTACAATTATCTTGTTGGAAGGAACAGTAGCATCGAAGGTATTGCTCCAGGGATTGGTTAGTCCTCTCCGTTTGCCCGTATGTCTGCGGATGATAGGCTGAGCTTAAACGTCGTTCAATGTGTAGATTAAGACATAATTGAGTCCAGAACTTGGAGGTGAATTGTGTTCCCCTATCTGTAGTTATAGACTTAGGGAGACCATGGAGACGGACAATGTATTTAATGAACAGGTCTGCAGTTTCTGATGCGGTCGGCAAGGAATGTAGGGGAATAAAGTGAGCCATCTTCGAGAAAAGGTCTACAATGACAAGTATAGTTGTGTTATTAGAGGATGGAGGTAATTCTACAATGAAGTCCATCGCTATGTCCTGCCATGGTCTATCAGCAATGGGAAGGAAGAGAAGAAACCCATAAGGATGTTTACATTGGGGTTTACATCTGGTGCACACAGAACAACCTTGTATGTAACGTTTGATGGATTGATCCATCTCTGGCCACCAAAAGTCTCTTTTGATCAAATGAAGGGTTTTATGGAAGCCCGGATGTCCTGAGATTGGGCTATCATGGGCCGCAGTTAAAATCTCAGCTCTAAGGGCATTTGGAATATAAAGTGCATGTCCATGGTAGAATAATCCGTCGGGACCCTTGTGAAGTCTTGGGTCAGTAATCTGAGGATCAGTTTGTTGTTGATAGGTGATCAGAAAATCAAATCTAGTAAAGAACAAACTCCATTGAACTTGTCGAGAAGATAAATTCTTGTTAGTTCTGAGGTATTGCAAATTGCGGTGGTCTGTATATATGATAATTGGATATCTTGCTCCTTCCAATAAATGCCTCCAGAATTCAAGTGCAGCCTTGATGGCCAGGGGTTCCTTCTCCCCAATCGGGTAGTTCTTTTCAGCGGATTTCATCACCCTGGAGTAGAAGAAGACGGGATGGAGAACTTCGTTGGGAGAGATCCTTTGTGACAGTACAGCACCTATGGCAAACTCAGACGCATCGACCTCCAGTGTATATTGCCTTGTTGGGTTGGGGAATTGTAGAATAGGTGCAGTAATGAATCTTTGTTTAAGGGTGTTGAAGGATTTGTCTGCATCCGGAGTCCAACGGAAAGCTTGATTCTTTCTCGTGAGGTTAGGTTTGACTATGGATGAGAAACCGTTGATGAATTTACTATAGAAATTGGAGAATCCAAGGAATCTCTGAATCTCCTTTTTAGAGTTGGGTATGGGCCAATTGGTTATGGCTTCCACCTTGTTGTTTTCCATGGAGATTCCATTAGGAGAGATATGATATCCTAGGAAGGAAATGGAGTCGGAATTGAATATACATTTTTCAGTCTTAGCGTATAGGTGATTCTGTCTTAACCTAGTCAAAACAGTTCTGACATGTGCTATGTGGTTTTCTCTGGAGTTTGTGTAGGTAAGGATATCATCTAGATATATAACAATAAATGTGTCAAGTAGATCTCTGAAAACATCATTAATGAAAAATTGAAAGGTGGCTGGCGCGTTACATAGCCCAAAGGGCATGACGCAATACTCGTATAGACCATAATGAGTGTGGAAAGCTGTCAGCCACTCGTCCCCTTTCCTGATTCTTATGAGATTATAAGCGCCTCTCAGGTCTAATTTTGTGAATATCTTTGCACCTTGTAGTCGTTCTATGAGTTCTGGGATTAGAGGCAGTGGGTATCTGTTTTTTATTGTGCAGTTATTAAGCTGTCTATAATCTATTATAGGCCTGAGACTTTTGTCCTTATTCCTCACAAAGAAGATACCTGCCCCTGCTGGTGAGGTAGATGGGCAGATGAACCCTTTTTCTAGATTCTCATCAATGTACTCTTTGAGATGAATAAGCTCAGGTTCAGAGAGGGGGTATATGCGTCCGTAAGGTATCTTCGAACCTGCTATCAGATCTATAGGACAGTCGTAGGGTCTGTGAGGTGGTAATGATTGAGCTTCAGCTTTATTGAAAAAATCACTGAAATCTGAGGTTTCAGTAGGTATGTTTAACATGTCAACCTGTA
Source organism: Bombina bombina (assembly GCF_027579735.1). NCBI lineage: Eukaryota > Metazoa > Chordata > Amphibia > Anura > Bombinatoridae > Bombina > Bombina bombina. The sequence continues at coordinate 391,698,685 of NC_069505.1, forward strand.
GGATAGAGTGTTTAGGAATACAATGGGAGTCACAGTAGGGAGAGTCAAAGGATATGGAACCTTTATCCCATAATATAGTCGGTTGATGTTTCGTTAACCATGTAAGACCTAGGATAATAGGAAACAATGGTGAATGTATAACTTCAAATGTGCATGACTCATTATGATCAGAGGGAAAAGTGACTAGTATAGGAACTGTATGGTGAGTAAAAGAGTGGGGTAGACTGTGTGATTGGTAGGGAATATAGCTCACCTTTAAAACGTTTATCCCAAAAGTTTGTAAGTTATTTCTAGTATAAGGTGGCACAATGAGAGTTGCTATTCCCAATGTAGGTATATTTAATTTGTTAAAAAATATATCTATTTGTTAAAAATTCCCGTAGTTCATTAAACACACCTCTATTTATATATTCCTCTTGAAAAAAATGGGTACTGAACAAAATTAGATTTAAAAAGTCTATGCAGTTTTATTAAAATTCCTTTTACAACAATATGAACCAGTTTAAAAACCTGACACCGGTGTCTTCTAGATTAATTGATAAAAGACATAAAAATGTATCTATATGTTTATACAGTTAATTGAAATAAAATGTATCTTAAAACCATATATAAAGTAACTCTCAAGATATCAATATACAATTCTAATAAACGTATCCTTCGTTATATAGGGATTGTTATAGCTAAATATCTTATATACATCTTGCAATATGAGTTACAAAATGAGTGCCGTAATGAGCCACACAATGGATTGTCTTACGTTAGGAGACTATTATGTCCGGTGTTACCTTATAGTGTATCTGTCTGATTACACTATATTGGTGAGTCCATGATGTAAAGAGATTTATGTGCAAAAATGCTCTTAGAATTAGAAATGATCCTCCTTTCGGTCAGTGAAAGTACGCCTGTTGTTGATTTGACCGCTTCTCCTGAGATGCCTCCTTGGCGGTTTTTTCTTTGCGATCCGTGATTAACCTCTTGTTGTTAAGGTTCTTGACTTTGTGAACCCTTTTGTGATGGGAGTCAGTCAGTGGTCCTCGATGTGCATGGGTAGTTGGAGGTTGCGGTAATCCTTTACCGGACCACAATCGATGTGGCTAGTAGTCAGGTGTCTGATCTTCCTTTTGGTCAGTGACCGATTGCTTCCTGTTGGTGTAGCCGGTCCTCCTTAAAGGTCTCTGGGTGATGTCTTTTGTACAAACTGTGATTGACCGTTTGTAGATGTTTAAAAGGTTGCTTAATAGTCTTTAGTGCGGGCAAGTGGTGTAACGCTAATGGTTGCAAATAACGTTTTTTCTTGCCGGAATTGGATGAAATAGGTGATGTTGTAAGAGCACGAAGAGCTCCGTATGATCCTTTATTCACCACAATCAGTGTGGCTGTTGCTCTGGTATCAACACGTTTCGGCTGGGCAGCCTTTCTCAAGATACCTGTGAGGTGGATTCTTGGCTTTTAAACATCTAAGGGCTCACTAAGTTAGGAGCTCCAAAAACAAATGGTCAATCACAGATCGCACAAAAGACATCACCCAGAGACCTTTAAGGAGGAGAGGCTACACCAACAGGAAGCGATCGGTCACTGACCAAAAGGAAGATCATACACCTGACTACTAGCCACATCGATTGTGGTCCGGTAAATGATTACCGCAACCTCCAACTACCCATGCACATCGAGGACCACTGACTGACTCCCAGCACAAAAGGGTTCACAAAGTCAAGAACCTTAACAACAAGAGGTTAAACATGGACCGCAAAGAAAAAAACGCTAAGGAGGCATCTCAGGAGAAGCGGTCAACTCAACAACAGGCGTACGGTCACCGACCGAAAGGAGGATCATTTCAAATTCTAAGAGCATTTTTGCACATAAATATCTTTACATCACGGACTCACCAATATAGTGTAATCAGACAGATACACTATAAGGTAACACCGGACATAATAGTCTCCTAGCGTAAGACAATCCATAGTGTGGCTCATTACGGCACTCATTTTGTAACTCATATTGCAAGATGTATATAAGATATTTAGCTATAACAATCCCTATATAACGAAGGATAAGTTTATTAGAATTGTATATTGATATCTTGAGAGTTACTTTGTACATTTTATTACAATTAACTGTATAAACATATAGATACAGTTTTATGTCTTTTATCAATTAATCTAGAAGACACCGGTGTCAGGTTTTTAAACTGGTTCATATTGTTGTAAAAGGAATTTTAATAAAACTGCATAGACTTTTTAAATCTAATTTTGTTCAGTACCCATTTTTTTCAAGAGGAACATATAAATAGAGGTGTGTTTAATGAACTACGGGAATTTTTAACAAATATATATATTTTTTAACAAATTAAATATACCTACATTGGGAATAGCAACTCTCATTGTGCCACCTTATACTAGAAATAACTGTATGGTGAGTGACTGGACCAGAATTAATAAAGGAACCATCAACAACACGTATAGGGAGTGATAGACATTTTTTTTTATTGTGGGTATTTTATATGTTTCCACAAAAGAAGAATAGATGAAATTATTTGTTGCTCCGGAGTCTATGACGACCTGGGCTTTAGTTTGTTGAAGATCCCACTGCAGAGAAATAGAAAGGGTAAAGTGAGAAGACATATTTAACCTAGTCTGTTGTGTATGTTGCAATTTTTCCTTACACTTTTTTGACCTGAGTAGTATAGGGCAATCCTTCACGCCATGTTCTTTGGCACCACAATAGAGGCAAAGGTTATGCAACCTTCGTCTAGTCTTCTCTTCTGGCTTAAGGGGGCCTTTAACAAAACCGATCTCCATAGGTTCCTCCACTGATCTGAAGGATGGTGTAGGCTGAGATGTATAGGATCTTTTGTTAGGGAGGTCATATGAGCCCTTCTCAACCTTCCTCTCCCTGAGTCGGTGGTCAATGGATATGGTTAGTGACATAAGATCTTCCAGCTCCATAGGTATCACAGTGCGTGCTAAGAATCCCAAAGCCCTATGCGGAATTGATTCATGAGATCTGGGTTATTCCATAAAGTATATGGCGCCCATCTTTTGAAATCCGTTATAGACTCTTCTACGGGGCGTCTGCCCTGTTTAATATTCCTAATGGATACTTCTGCGGTGGTTTGCTTATCGTGATCCTCATAGAGCATAGACATTGCATTAAAAAAGGATTCTAAAGAATGTAAAATGGGATAATCTTTCTCGTAGTATGCATTAGCCCATGCCTTTGCCTCACCCCTGAGGTAGGATATCACTGTTAGAACCTTCACCTTTTCGTTGGGATAAGTTCTAGGTTTCAGTGAAAAAAAATAAAGTACAGTAATTCTTAAATTCCCGGAATTGGGATCTGTCACCAGAGAATTTCTCTGGTGGACATATTTGAGGCTCTGGGGGAGGAGTTTCTGTGAGAGGAGGCTTCGTAGGAACATTTTCTCTTATGTATTTTCGTAGCTCCTCATTTTCAGCTTGTAATTTCCTGAGCCCCTGAATCATTAAATCCATATTCTGTGACAGTGTTCCAACACGGTTTGGAAGCTCAGTGACATCCAATGTAGATATAAGTGGGTAATATTTTCTTTTTTTTGGGCTAGGTAATATGTAAAGATTTAAGTAATACCCAGTTATATCTAATATGTTATTGTATCTAACCACTCAGTCTCACACCAAACCTCAGGTACTTAGATGTTAAAGGTACCCTGTTATGCTCATTGATCTGAGGGTGACCTATAAAGGTCAGAAAGATACAACTAAATAATAGTTGCTTGCAATAAATGTACTTCTTTGTTCTTTAGGTAACAACTTCTACATAAGTTTGTTGATGTATGTCCCAGAATATAATGAGAAGTGTACAAATGCAGAGCTGTAATATTTTTAGGAAGCGTATTTGACTGTAGCAAGTTAGCAGTTAGTGCCAGAAAGGCAAGTGTTAATTGAGCTGTGAGTAAGCAATTAGCAATGCGTGAGCCTGATCCACAGTTCCTATGCTTAAAAGATAACAGTCCAAATATTGAGATCAACACTTCATGTAGATAGAATGCTAAAGACAGGCCTGTTTAGTAAGTAAGCAGACAGTAGATAAGAAAATAGTAAGCAGGATTCATTTGTTCACTCTGTGATAGATATGTAGCTGCGATTTGCATGCAGAGTTCAGGCAGAAGATATACAGCAGTAATATTAGTGAATTCTTACGGTACCGTAACACTGGAGCAAATCCGGTTGCAAGTTGTTAGTTAAGATGCGAGTGAGACGTTACCGGAGGATATCCGTTCGACTGCTGTAGAGTTGCTTGGGAGCGATGTAAGGTAAGGTAAGATGTGTGGTAAACGCTCTAGCTCCGGTGTGTGATGACATCACACGCTAAAATCTGTATCGAGTAAGAAGTAGACAGCTTGAATAAAGCCAAGTGAGTAGATTCAGACCTCTTATTTTGATTGACTTGAGTAAATATCTGTGAACACTGGGGAACAGGAATATAACATGGTTAAATACTATAAGAGACAGAGAAAAATCCCCTGATTAAAAAATTACCTAGCACAGGTGTTATGGAAAGAGCTGCTTAAGAAGGATATGCTGGTCATGTGACTGCTATAATTAAAGGCACAGTAAGGGTCATGACAATAACTCACTAGCTTTGTAACTTACTAGCTCTGTAACTCACTAGCTCTATAACACATTAGCTCTAAAACTCACTAGCTGTATAACGCACTAACTCTGTAACTCACTAGCTGTATAACTCACTAGCTGTATAACTCACTAGATGTGTGACACACTAGCTCTATAACTCACTAGTTCTATAAATCACTAGCTCTATAACTCACTAGCTCTGCAACTCATTAGCTCTGTAACTCACTAGCGCTATAGCCTATAACTCCCTAGCTCTGTAACTCATTAGCTCTGTAACTCACTAGCTCTATAACTCACTAGCTCTAAAAATCACTAGCTACTTAGCTCACAAGCTCTATACCTCACTAGCTCTGAAACTCACTAACTCTGTAACTCACTAGCTCTTAAACTCACTAGCTCTGAAACTCACTAGCTCTATAACTCACTAGATCTGTAACTCACTAGCTCTATAACTCACTAGCTCTAAAACTCACTAGATCTGTAACTCACTAGCTCTATAACTCACTAGCTCTATAAATCACTAGGTACTTAGCCCACTAGCTCTATACCTCACTAGCTCTGAAACTCACTAACTCTGTAACTCACTAGCTCTTAAACTCACTAGCTCTATAACTCACTAGATATGTAACTCACTAGCTCTATAACTCACTAGCTCTAAAACTCACTAGATCTGTAACTCACTAGCTCTATAACTCACTAGCTCTGAAGCTCACTAACTCTGTAACTCACTAGCTCTTAAACTCACTAGCTCTATAACTCACTAGCTCTGAAACTCACTAGCTCTGTAAATCACTAGCTCTATAATACACTAACTCTGTAACTCACTAGCTCTGTAACTCACTAACTCTATAACTCAGTAGCTCTGAAATTCACTAGCTTTATAACTCACTAGCTCTGAAACTCACAATCTCTAAAACTCACCAGCTCTGTAAATGACTAGCTCTATAACTCACTAGCTCTAAAACTCACTAGCTCTATAACTCACTAGCTCTGTAACTCACTAGTTCTGTAACTCACTAGCTATATAGCTCACTAGCTCTGAAACTCACTAGCTCTGTAACTCACTAGCTCTGTAACTCACTAGCCCTGTAACTCACTATCCCTGTAACTCACTAGCTCCATAACTCACTAGCTCTATAACTCACTAGCTCTGTAACTCACTAGCATAACTCACTAGCCCTGTAACTCACTAGCTCTATAACTCACTAGCTCTGAAACTCACTAGCTATGTAAATCACTAGATCTGTAACTCACTAACTATATAGCTCACTAGCTCTGAAACTCACTAGCTCTGTAACTCACTAGCTCTGTAACTCACTAGCCCTGTAACTCACTATCCCTGTAACTCACTAGCTCCATAACTCACTAGCTCTATAACTCACTAGCTCTGTAACTCACTAGCATAACTCACTAGCCCTGTAACTCACTAGCTCTATAACTCACTAGCTCTGTAACTCACTAGCTCTGTAACTCACTAGCCCTGTAACTCACTAGCTCCATAACTCACTAGCTCTATAACTCACTAGCTCTGTAACTCACTAGCATAACTCACTAGCCCTGTAACTCACTAGCTCTATAACTCACTAGCTCTGAAACTCACTAGCTATGTAAATCACTAGCTCTATAACTTACTAGCTCTGTAACTTATTAGCTCTATAACTCACTAGCTCTGTAACTCCTTAGCTCTATAACACACAAACACCTAGATCAGCGGTCGCCAACCAGTGGTCCATGGACCACTGGTGGTCCACGAGAAGATGTTGGTGGTCCTTGACACCATCAAGCAGGAATTAGTCTGTCACCCTGTCGTGCCGCAATTAGGTGTCACCCTGTCGTGCGGCAACTCCCTACAGTGCCTGGCTGGGCATCAGTGAAAATGGAGGAGTTAAATTACAACTGGAGCAAATCCGGTTGCAAGTTGTTAGTTAAGATGCGAGTGAGACGTTACCGGAGGATATCCGTTCGACTGCTGTAGAGTTGCTTGGGAGCGATGTAAGGTAAGGTAAGATGTGTGGTAAACGCTCTAGCTCCGGTGTGTGATGACATCACACGCTAAAATCTGTATCGAGTAAGAAGTAGACAGCTTGAATAAAGCCAAGTGAGTAGATTCAGACCTCTTATTTTGATTGACTTGAGTAAATATCTGTGAACACTGGGGAACAGGAATATAACATGGTTAAATACTATAAGAGACAGAGAAAAATCCCCTGATTAAAAAATTACCTAGCACAGGTGTTATGGAAAGAGCTGCTTAAGAAGGATATGCTGGTCATGTGA